>NC_025696.1:3235962-3278138 GCF_000633955.1 Camelina sativa | reverse complement strand
ATCTTATGTTGATAGCTATCACTGACCAATATGTATTCAGTGAGCTTATGTTGATGATAATCTTCACATATGCCAAATAATTTCGTTGCATTGAAACAAGTTTCTCAGCAACATCAATGACATACATCTAATGAACTATTATTACCGTGGCTGCACTCTACAATCTCTTTCGTACCTCTTATGCTAAACTTACCCCACTCGCCAAAATAGGTCTCATCGTATCCAATCATAGCGTTCTTAGATATCGACATACATACATCGCCTATCCGTATCGGGGAATTGACATATTTCCCCAACCGGGTCATGCCAAGAGCCTTCGTGTCTCGTCCCTGACCAATTAGCTCCCCATTGGAACACAAGCTGGTCATTACACTGCAAGCTTAAGCCATCCTTTGGGGAAAAACTCCATTACACTACTATTTTTATCCATTAGAAACAAGTTAGTGAGTTGTGCACCGTGTGGTGACACTAACACATCGGTCTTCTTCATCAGCTCCACTTGCTCACAAAATGTTAGATTATTCGAATATGAAACATTAAGTTCACACCCATCTACTTTGTCACACTCTCTCTTAAAGACATCAATCACCATAGACTCATTTTTTGAACAATATATAATCATGTATATATAGTGGGCCAGTGACCTAGGGCTTCTTCTGTCTCTTTGCAAAATGACGATTTTGCCCCTACGACCAGGTGGGCCAGATCCATGACTTCAGACCCTAAATCTCTTGAGAATCTTCTGTTTTGGCTTTAGCAATGTTGGGGCAAAGTCCATATCCAACAGAATATATCTATTTGATTATTGATTTCATGTCTCAGTGAGATAATATAAAGTTTATTGTTATTACTCTAAATATCCTTTTATAATGTAATAAACTAAATTTTACCCCGCGGTACACCGCGGAGTTATATTTTATTTTAGAAAAGAAAAATAATTTGATTAGTAGATTAACTATATATATATATATATATATCTGAGTATATGACTAATGTTTTGTATATTTTAAATCTTTATCCCTTATATTTATACATTAATTAAAATTTAACCCATGTTCTAGCATTTGATTAATAATATTTAAAATTTATGCTAATGTTGCTATAAACCGTTTTGAAATAAACTCTGTTTTATGACATTTTTAACATTTATAAATCTAAAGATTCATAATATTTTAATTTTGATTAAGTTTAACATAAAAATAATCATTTTTTTGAAATAGTGTTAAAATATAAAAAGGTATATTTATTTATTTAATAATTTAGGTAGAACTAATTAGTTTCTATAAATACATTTCGAATTTATTTGTAATAATTAAACCAAAATTTATGGCATATGTTCCTTTAACAATTACTATGTATAACAATTAGTTTTTATAAAAAAATGAATTAATTAAATATTTAATGTCAGTGGCATTTTCTGTAAATAGTACTGAACTTCAGGAATTATTTCAAAAATGTTTCTGAAAATGTATATATAGATTTAAATGAAATTTATGTATAAATCTACTATTTATAAAAAGAATATATTTATACATTTTTTTCAAGAAAACAAACAAATAAATGCTCTAGAAATCACATGAAACTTGTATATGAAATCTCAGTAAAAGGTGTTCACGTCATGTATTGTTCTTAAGAAATGGGAGGCATATGTTTGATTTAATTATAGTTTTAAACAATATGATTTAATATTACAACTTCTATGTATTATTAACTTCTATATACGTCGCGGGTGTCAACCTGGTTATATATAAAATAAAATCATTAGATGAGAAAAAAAGGAAAACAACCAGAGAAACCCTAATCCCCAATTCAGCGATTCGAATCGAGGAGCAAAGATGATGCGGAACATGTTTGCTAAGAAGGTAAACAAAGATTGACCCATCGTATCTTATCATCCGGATTCTCATTTTCTGTTCCATGATTTGTGATTACCTTTGTATCTGCAGTATTCTGGCAGATGGACTCACTGTCGCGATTTCACCACCTCGCTATCCTCTTCCTCGACCTCCTCGATCTTTGAACGTGTATGGGACAAGCAGTCAACTGGTAGTCTTGTCTTAACTTTTATCGGTGGATATGTTGGTGCCTACGCTATAAGTGATTTCCTGTTTTGAAATCAGGGTTTGATATTTTCGCTGGAAACAAATTTCAGATCGTTGACCAAACCCATTAATTCATCGTCAATTGCTCTTTGCAGACTTTGTAGACAGAACAGCTCGCAGGGAGAAATTGAATATAATGATGGAAGAGCATGAAAAGTATTTTGATGCGGTGTTGGATAGATGTTACAGTGTAAGTAATGTTGTGACTGCTTTAATCCAATTTAAGGTTTGTTTTGCATTGAGATAGGTTGTGGAATGCTACATGACACAATTTAGATGGTTGGTTGCATCACATATCTCGAAATTAAGACTCTAGTTTCGTTTTCCTTTTTATTTTCTTTTACTCAAGCTTACAACTTCTGTTTGATATTTTCTCAACCGTTCAGCCCCGGCTCGTCGATCCTAAACTTTATCCCTCCCAGAACAACCATGCCCGCGCCGCCAGCAAGACAAACTCTCAGGCAACCATGCCCGCGCCGCAAGACGAACTCAGGCAACCATGATCTTGCCGCATGATCTATATATCAGTATCTTTTGTTTTCGTGTTTTGAGGATATATAAACATGTTTCAGTATTACTTTCAACTATCATGCTTGGACCAATCTTCTCTTTGTATTTTGTCTCTTGTCGAATTCCTCCTTTATGTGTTGTGTTTCGTCTAAGATTGCTGCAAAATTTGTGCGAGTCTTTCCATTCCATTTCTGTATTTGTTCTCTCTCTCTCTCTTACGACGGCAAAGAGTGAAAACTTTAAACTCCTCAGGCCTATAACGAATCTTAGGCCTGGCCTTGTTCAAGTTTAAAACTGTATAACTCATGTTTGATACAACAGAGATTTATGTTAAAAAAAAAAAAGGTACAGCGACTGAACAGTTTAAGCCTACCTCTCAAAAGACTTTTGAGAGTGTTTCTGAATGTCAATCTATTTCCCTTCCTTATCCAAGTACATCGTTACAGAGTTTATTTATATAGAGGCTATCGTTACAAACTAGTTACAACAGTCCCGATGATTATTGAAAGACTAAAGTAAAGAGGAAGAATAGGCTGAGTCATATTCTTTTACCCTCCTGGAGTTGCAACGTCGGTGAACGAACTGCTGTCGAAACTCATTGAACAAGGATGTAGGTAAACTCTTTGTAAAAGATATCTGCATATTGTAGAGAAGAAGGGACATGCAAAACTATAACATGTCCAAATAGCCAGAGGTGGAACGTCTAGTGTCAGGACAACCACCCCAGTCTGAGTACGCCGTAATATTACCCAGTTTGGACCGAAAGATTTGTAAACCATGTTGCATAGTTCCACTTAAGTACCTTATGATGCGTTTTAAGGCTTGGAAATGTTTTTCTCGAGGATCAAGCATGAACAAGCACACTTCACTACAAGAAAACAGGCTAGAACTGACAAGCAGATCCGTCAGTTTCCCGTCGGAAACAAAGATTACTGACAAAAAACTGACGGAAACGTCCGTCGGGTACAGATTGTCGGAAAAATATTTCTGTCGGTAATCTGTCGGATATTTCTGACAGATTTCCGACGGACAATTACCGACGGATTACCGATGGTACCTATTGTCGGTAATTCTGTCGGTAACTGTCAGTCAGAAATCCGTCGGTAATTGTCTATCAGAAATCCGTTAGAAATGTTTTTACCGACGGTTTACCGACCGAACTATATTCGAAAATATCCACCAAACCGACGGTATAACCGACGGTTTAACGACGTTTCCGACAGATTTCCGACAGAACAGTTCCGAGAAAACTCCATCATTTCTGACAGATTTCCGACAAAATTTTTTTTTTTGTTTTTTCAAAAAAAATAGAATAATTATACAAATTTGCATTAAAATTGAAATGCTTATATATTTAAATTCAGAAACTTAAAAATATTATTAAAGTTAAATTCAGAAACTTAAAACAAATATTATAAAAACCAAACTAAAGCAAATTAAAATTCAAGAAAACCTAAAAAGCGGAATGTCGTGCCCGTGTCTCACTCATGAACGCTGCTAGCTCTGCGTCCCTCTTCTTGTACTCCTCGTCCCTTCTTTTGCATAGCTTGTTCTGGTTGGAACTCTTGGGTGGGAGCAAATGAGAAGCACGTTGTAGGACCTTGCTTCGAGGAGATTGCCTAGTCCGAAAACTCGTCCCTTGGTTTTAGTGGACTCCGATCCATCAAGAGATTGTAGCATCGAATCATCAAATCATCAAATCATCAAATCAATAAAATCATCAAATCTATAAAATCCAATTATTGTTAATTTAATTCATCAATTATCAAAATTCAACTAACAATCACATAAAAAAAATCCAATTAACAAATTTTAATTCATCAATTAACAAAACTCTTTTTTTTTTTGAGCAAATTATCAATTAACAAAACTCAAATAACAATTTAATTAAGAAAATTAAATTAACAAAATTCAATTTACAAAACTCAATTAACAAAAATCAATTTATCAATTCAAAAAATAACTTAACAAAATTTGGGAGCAAAATTCAATCCATCAAAATTTCAATCCATCAAAATTCAATTGTCACAAAATTAATTTCATCAAATCCAAAATACAATCCAAATCCTCAAATCAATAACACCCAAACAATTTCAATTCATCAAATCTTATAAACCTAGCATATTCCTAAGATATCTAACAAAACTAAGAAAATTAAAAGGAAAAGAGAGACTTTACGTCATAGCTTCGCCGGAATCTGATGAGAGAAGAGCGCCGGAGAAGGGAGAGAGATCGCCGGCCGGAGAAGGGAGAAGGGAGAGAGCTCGCCGAAGAAGGGAGAAGGGAGAGAGTTCGCCGGAGAAGGGAGAAGGGAGAAGGGAGAAGGGAGAGATCGCCGGCCGGAGAAGGGAGAAGGGAGAGCCGGAGAGATCGAGAAAAATAAAAAATTGTCGGGATAGCTAAGGGAGAAGAAGACAATTACTTAGGTTATATCGAAATTTCCGACGGAAAACCGACAGAAAAACCGTCGGTTATGGCTAAAATTCTTAATTTCAATTTATTTCATTCCCGGGTAAAAATTTCGAGACCCGTCGGAAATCTGTCAGAACTTTCCGACGGATTTCTGACGGATATTGATTTTCGACGCTAGTTACTGACAGATTTCCGACGGTTTATAGCTTAAACTCATTGATTCCATAATTTTTCTTCATAAATATGCATATATTATGTGTTTATGATAACCATGGAATTAATTCTCAAAATAAGGAATTCTCAAAATATGCATATATTAGTTGGGGTTTTTTTCGGGAATTTTCCCATTTATTATACTATAATAGTTATTTATTACTAAAATTTTGGACAGAAAATAGTAAGATGGAATTAATTACGCAAAAATTAAAAATCTACCTTCGAGTTACAATAAGTTTAATAAAAACAAACTATTTTGAATCAGAAGAGTAACCAAAAGAAACTGATATCCGTCAGAAATCCATCAGAAAGGTAATAATATAGGTGGCTACATTTACCGACGGATTTCTGAGGGATAATAATTCAATTTCGTCGGAAATCTGTCGGAGTCAAATTTTATTCGAAGTACATTAATAATGAGTATATTTACCGACCAAATTCTAACGGGATATTCTGACGGTGGGCTTTGGTCGGTAATCCATCAGAAATGGTGACAGATTTCTAACGGATTTTTTTCGTCTGTTTTTTTTCGACGGAAAACTGACCAACATGAGTCTTGTTAGAAATCTGTCGGTAATCCGTCGGAAATTACCGACGGATTACTGGCCGTCAGAATTTTTCCATCGGTTTTAGCCTTGTTTTCTTGTAGTGCTTGTTGAACAGCATAAGTGATATCCGGTCTGGTAAATGTCAGATATTGAAGTGCGCGTGCGAGTCGTCGATAGTTTGTCGGTCAGAAATGGGGTCACCAGCGTCTGCAGATAATTTTGAACTGAGATCAACCGGAGTAGCTATCGGTTTACAGTCAGTCATACCAGCTCTTGCTATGATGTCCTTGGCATATAGACCTTGAGAAAGAAGCAAACCAGCTAAGTTCTTTGAATCAAAATATTTTTGAGGAAACCGAGCATTGGAATATTCACCTCCATTATCACATTGAAAAGCTTTGATAATAGAGTTGAATTGGGTTTTTACATAAGAGGAGAAATGTAGAAATATTGAGAGTGCCTCACTCTTACGTCTAGGGGATATACCCAAAGAAAGTTTGAGTAGTCATCAAGAAATAAGACGTAATAACGAATTCCACTGATGCTAGATATTGGAGATGTCCAAATATCTGAGTGAATGAACTCAAAAGGGTTTAGAAGAAAAAGAATTTGATTTATGAGAAGGAAGTTTCAGATGATTTCCAATTTGACAAGCATTACAGCATGAAAGTAATTTGTTGGCAACAACGGCGGCTCAAGTTGGGATTCAATTCTATCATGTTCTAAAAAGGATCACTGTAAGTACAGTACTCTCACGTTTACTCTATTAATGACTAACAAGTTGTTGTTGAGATTGTGTTTGCAGAGTCGTATATATACAGAGAGCAGAGGAAAAAGTCATTGCATTTGAGGACAGTTAAAGCGTTCTAGTAAGTCTGGTTTAAAAGTAGGCTCTTGTTATGGACTAAATATTAGTATTATTATTATATATAAAATCATTAGAAGGATGAAGGAACGAGAGAAAACATACAGACTTGTTAATGTTATTACTCTAAATATCCTTTTTATAATGTAATAAATTTAAATGAAATTTATTTATAAATCTATTTAAAAACAGAATATATTTATAAATTTTTTTCAAGAAAACGAACAAACAAATGCTCTAGAAATCAGAAGAAACTTGTATATGAAATCTCAGTAAAAGGTGTTCACGCCATGTATTGTTCTTCAGAAATGAGAGGCATATGTGTTGTCTCTTGTCGAATTCCTCCTTTATGTGTTGTGTTTCGTCTAAGATTGCTGCAAAATTTGTGCGAGTCTTTCCATTCCATTTCTGTATTTGTTCTCTCTCTCTCTCTCTCTTACGACGGCAAAGAGAAGAATTTAACATAGTGAAAACTCCTCAGGTGTACTCGATAATAATGTATGCCGAATCTCTCCTCAAGTGTAGTCGATAATAACGAATCTTAGGCCTGGCCTTGTTCAAGTTTAAAACTGTATAACTCACCGGGAAAAGACTTTTGAGAGTTTTTCTGAATGTCAGAGGCTATCGTTACAAACTAGTTACAACAGTCCTGATATTTAAGAGAATCATATCAGAACCGATGATTATTGAAAGACTGAGTCATATTCTTTTAGTTTGAAGTCAATTTTTAAGATATATATAAGTTCTGAAAAGGCACCTACTTTCGGAATCCTCCAAATATTTGAATGAAAATCGACAAGAGATGTATAAAATAGACCACGACCAAGAAACAAACAAGCTCTTTTTTAGAATTGTAAAAGAGTAGGATTTGGTTCAACACAAAGTAAGAATGATAAAAGAAGGTATCCCTTAAGCATATGGAACCTCAAAACATATTACTGAATTACACACAATTATTTGATCTAGAAAGTTTCAGTCTTCTTTTGCTAGCTGGTTCTCGGGAAAGGTCGAGACTTCCTCATCCAACCCTTTTCTTATTTCCACGAGTCTCTGAAACAAAGAAGAAGAATCAGAAACAGAGCGCCAAAAGTCACTCACTACACAATATGTAAGACGCCTTACCTTTTCGTACTCCTTAAGGGGTTTCGCCATGTGATTTGTTGTCAGAAGACCTGAGCAAAAAGGGTGAAAAACCAGAGCAATCATTGTTTTGTTTTCAAGATCTCTCAACTATAACTGTCGAATATTCAACATACCTGTCCCGAATCCAGAAGCACCTACCGCCGCAAGATAGAAACAAGCAATCGCCTTCTCTCGCAACATCGACATCCACATCGAAATCAGATTGGGGGAGCTAGGGTTTCTGTCTTCTAGTTTTCTTCTTTTGTGACTTTCAGACTTCTAGTTTCTGGCTTCTGTCTTTGCTTCGATCAATTTATCCGAAGATTAACAGACCCAGTCGGGCCTCTTTATACTAATGGGCCTAAAGCCTTGTTGTGCTCTCAATGTGCCCATATTTCCGTTATTTTTAAAAAACTAGAATCGTCTACACCTCGCGAATATTTATTTTATTGTTTTATTTTAATTATTTTGAGGATAAGTTTTGTATAGTGTTTATTTTAACTATATCTCCTAGTTGTAGTTTTCTCACGGCATTCATACTCTTACATCTCGTTATCTGTCTATTGCCAGAGATAATTACAATATGTGAAGCCGTGTGTTTTTACCATAACTCTTACCTGATTCAAAGTGCGTCTCCGAAAAATACAAAGCAACATCGTCATTTTGGCTGATTACTTTGTTATGTCAAATGAGCATCCAATATTCCAATCTTTCCTACTGTCTCTCTTAAAGGTAAAATATTTTAGAGTTGAAATAGAAAATGATGTGGAGGGAAAGAAACAACAAACCTTACCGTAGTTCTCACAATTATTCACAAGTAGAGATCGAATATTGGATGTTCTCACAATTTTTTGGTTTGGTGAGTAATTGAACGACAATCATTTCTTCACCCGATTTGGGATATTTACTTGGCTTTTAATTATGAGTACAATTAGATTCCTATGTAATTGTATTTTGCTATTAGCCTCTTGGGTTTGGGCCATTTTAAAAAATGCAGTAAATTAACTAAAAAAGATGACATGGAAGGAGAGATGAATATTATTGGATATCACAATTGAGCTGTATTAATTCTTATAATTTAATTGGTTAGCTGTTTTAATTGAAGTGTCAGCTCTAAAAATTTTTCCAAAATGCTGAGGTGTCAATATTGGAAAAAAACACATCCAACTTTTATTGATTGATATATATATATATATATAGACTGATTGGTAGGTATGTAAAGGGCGGTTATAGTTACGATTTATCATGGAAAGTGAGTTTATAAGGCCTACTATATATCTGTCTTTGGATATGCATGTCTGGTCTCTAGGGATACTTTTTTTTTTTTTGGTGAGAATTTCGATATATCTTACATTGTTTTTATCTGCAGATTTTTGGATTACAATGGCACATCCATTGTATCTTGTGAGGTTGACTGCAACAACATTACCAATTGATGGGTATGTTCCATTCTCGCAATTAATACCAACGGCAATTGTAATACCTCTCACCGTGACTAATACCCAGACGGAACAGCCTTGCCACGGTCGGCTAACTAAACTCCATTATTCCGGCAAGGAAGGAAAATTTTGGTTCGGACATTCGAAGAGCCAATACAAAGGAGTAATAAAGCACACCTAAGGACCGAGAGGGAAATACCATATCAAGATTGATTCTCCGTCAAATGGGAAAATGGTATGGAAGGCCAAGCTATCGGCAATGTCCCTAAGTTGGTCGAGGAACCCATAGGTAAGATCTTAGGATTAGACTTATCTAGGAAGCCTTAGCTGGTCTAGGAGATTAGGAAGGGTTAAGGAAAGTTGGACTAAGGAAGGTTGGTACGGGTTAAGTTTATTCTCTCGCAACAAAGAAAGAATAAAATATCAGAACCACATGCCTCATTAGTGAAAGAAATATCAAACGTCAATATACTCAAAGGATATTTGTTCTAACCAAATATTCTATATCAAGAGGTTATTTTCGTTTTTAAGTTTTGTATCATTCACATTATAAGAAAACAATAGCTAGAGGCTCATACATGCTCAAAAACCATACTATCAACGTCCTAGACGAAAGTGGGTCATTGTTTGTCAATTGTCATTAGTATTAACAAGAAACGTAAAAGAGTCTCAATCGGCCTTTCTCTTTCGGCAAGATTATGGTTATGGTCGTCACACGCTCTATGTTGGGGATATCATCATTAGGATCATTGGTGCCAAGCTATTTTGGTTTGATGAAGCTACGACAGCCTGGATTGATGTGATAGGCTCTTACACACTCAAAAACTATACGATCAATGTCCTAGACAAAGCTGGTTCATTGCTTGTCATTAGTTTTGACAAAAAACGTAAAAGAGGGGTTGGCATTTCTCTTTTGGCAACATTGCTTAAGAAAGAAGGGCGTTCTGTTATTGCAACCCAAGTGTGGTTTGATGAGGTGTTCAAAGGAAAGCTGGAGGGTAATCTCAAGGTATTGTGCTCAACTTCTGTAACTCATTGAAGAGCTCTACAACAGATACATAGAGCTGTGAATCATTGCAGAGAAACCAAGTTTATCCGGAGGTTCTACTAGTGTTTAAATCTCAATTACTATCGTTGAGGTTTCATCTTTTATGTAATATTCTTGTGACTTTGCTGTTCTGTTACTGTTAAGGCAAGTCCTTGTTGATCTGGTTCTAAAAACCTTTAAAGGGAAAATTTAGATACATACATATATGATTGTTTCATGTGTTTTTTTTGTGTGTATTGTAATCTCTTAATTGCAAGTATTAATTGTTCAGTTTTCATCTTATGTTGTGACTTTGCTATTTATGTTACGTACTACTACTTTTAAAGGAAGCAAGTCCCCTTGTTGATGGTTTTAAAACCTTATAAGAGAGAGAATACATTTCATACATTTATGAGAGTCGTCGTCAAACATATTGGAAACCAACTATTCTCCAAGAATATTATAAAAGAAGGAAGAAAGAAGAAGAAAAAATCAAAACAAAATTGATATATCTATTGCTTGATCTGGTGAGTTCACCAAACCGTAGCAGTAAGAGCATGCATGCAATCCACTGAACCGGTTGGCCATGGCCATGGGTATGTTGTTAGCAAATTCTCAAACCACTCAAGCGTCCCTCGGATTTCCCCATCTTGGAGCTTTTCAAGCGCAATCTCCCCACACCAAACCGTTTTCCCATCACCACCTAACACATCCTCTTCCCACAAAATCGCCATTTTCCCACCATGATCCGCTAATTTAACATTTTTATTGGATGAAGGCAAGCTAGGCAATCCTTCCATACCCTTCAAAGTTTTCCATAATCTTGTCTTGTGGTCATACCATCCTATCTTTCTAAAATTGCAACGGTAGAACACGTTCTCTATCACACAGAAAGCTGATGGTGACGCCCTACCCCATCCACTGTTCATGCATAGGTCTACCATTCTCCATCGACCTTTATTCAGCTTGCAAGCCACACCTTTTTCCTCAGACCTCACATAGATTGTTCCATCATACCCTGAGCTTAAGTACTGAGAGCCTCCGCATATCTCCTCGCTAAGGATCTCTAAAAAGTCCCAAGTCTGGGTCTCCGTATCAAAAACCTCCATCCAATTCGTTGAATCCAGATGGTCACATCCTCCAGTTACATATATTTTTCCATCAAGGGTGCAAGCAGACGGGAACACACGAGGCACCCGCATGCTTGGAGCTTCACGTCATGTGTGGGAACGACTGTCCATGACCATAACGCTGGATGAAGCATTCTCCTTCGATCCGCTACCAATGACATAGATATCAGGACCAACCACTGCAACAGTACTACCCGCCGACATGGTAGAATTGGGAGGTGGAATCTGGACCAAAACTTTTCTTGAGCTATTTGGTCTTTGGTAGATAATGAACCAACGTAGTAGGTCAAGATCTGGAGCGAGTCGTACGCATATGTAGAGACAACTCTCGGTGCAACCTAAGAGGGTTCTGGTTTCGTAAAGGTCCCTTGAAGCAACGAGAGAACGAAATCGCTTACAGACTAAGGAGAGAGTTGGATAGTAATATCTTGAGACATGGGCTAAGCACTTTAATAACACATCATCAGGAAGCATAATAGGATTTCTTCTAAGTCTTTTCATCGGTGGCTCTTCTCCATCATTCATGGTTATCGATCACCTTTTTCACTCGTGTTTGGTTTAAAGTTTTCTTATCAAGTAATAAGATGATCTTTATTATTATTATTATATATATATATATATATATATATATATAGATAGATTAGATGGTGGAATTATCTCTCATTCCTAATTACCTCCTCATTGGGAATTAGAAATATAATATATTTCCAAAAACATGTACATATTTTCCTATTTTAACTAAGATATTTTCCTTTTATCATTACGAAACAGAGTTAGAGTTAGTAAAATAAAAAGATAAACAACAAACATCTAACTTTCCAAAATATACACCATCAATAAGTAAATTATACATATTAAACTAGTTTGTTTTATAACTATTTTGTATCATCATTAACGAAAACTCAATAGTAAATCATTAGTAAATAGGAAACTTCCCTAGTCCCGGCTTTGAAGAGTACTACACATATAATCTGAATTCTTTTAATTTATAAATCTAAATTTTGTAAAAAAATATATGGACAAAAGAAATGTTTCATTTTACACAGATAAAAACACACATTGTGTATTGATTGACTGAAAATATCAAATAACAAATTGAAAGTAACGTCTATTTTGTTCAGAGGATATTTCCAACCATATTTTCCTTATAAATATTTTTGAATCATTCACATTATAATACTGTATAAGAAAACTCAATAGCTACACACGCCCAAGACGGGTTTGTGTGTAATATCTCTATTTTTGTTTTAATAATAAGAATATAACTGTACACGAGGGATCCATCAAGATTAAAGCGGCAAGTAACATATGGACTATAGAGAAACAAAACCCTAACTTACTCTTCTTGGTTTTGGTCTCTGATCCATTTGGTCGCTACCCATTTCTCTCCTTTGGTCACCGGGCAGCTCCCGTGAAGCGACGTCTGCAGAAGCAATGCAAGGTAAACAGCTACTACTATTAGCATGAACTAATCCAGGGAATTGGAGTCAGGAGAAAAAAACTGAAACTTTGGTTTTACCTGATCAATCGTTCCATTTGGAAACACGGAATAGAAAAGAAGACCATCTCCTTTCCGAGGTTTTACTTTCAACCCAATACATTGCTTGTAATCGTATCCGGTGCCCATGTTCGAACCGTTCTGTCAGACCGAGAGCAATTGAATGGAATCAAAACTAACAAAAGGGTCTGAATTCTGAAATATGTTAAAAGTATGCAACGCTATATTATAAACTGACCTCAAATGGAAACATGGTTTCACCGCCTTCTTCCACGTCAGATAAGTACAACAGGAAGGAAGCAATCTGTGTAAAAGCAAGCAAATGAGGTCTCCACGATTCTAAAGAAAGCTATAGATATGACAGGTTTTAAGGATTTTACTTACCCTTTGGCTTGACTGTGGTCCATATTCAGTTGGGTTGAAAACATCATAGTGGGAATCATACTTTTGGCCAAGTTCATACCTTAAAATATTGAAAGACTGCAAAAACAGCAAATCTCTTGTGATAATAATATATAGCAAACTCACCACTCTTTTTTACAACATTCGATAATAAATGTTGTTGATTTCAGAAATCTGGATCCAAGATTTTGCAATCTCTACATTTAAAGGTTCGATAAGCACTCAACCAAAGGCCACCAAGCAGTACTAAGTAAATGCCTTAAAATGCATATTGCCACTTTCATAGTAATCAGAATAACATGCTAAGTTTATGATTCACATGGGGGGTTGAATTAGAGAAATGTAACCTCTCCATGGGTCCTTGGGATCATCGTAGCCCTTGCGATCTTATTTTCAACAGAATCCAGAGCACCAGTACTTTCTTCTGAAGCACTGATAAAAGTTCCTGAGCTGCAACAAACACACACGAGACAAAACAATGATGGTGAGGCTTGCTGTCGAATCTTAAATTGAAGAAGAAGACAAAGCCACATGAAACTTGAAAGAAAGAAAAGACCTTGTTCTAGTGCCCTTAGTGTTCTCAGCAGTTTCTCCTTTCCGAAGAGCCAAAGCAGAAGGTTTCAGATTAATCTTTGCTCTGTCGATAATAGCTTGGCATTGTTCTGCAGTTGCGAAATTCGGAAAATATATAGCCCTCGGTCTCCAACTCAGTACCTGACAATTTCAGAAAAACTAGCCTCAGTTGACCTTAACTGCTAAGAAAACTCAATAATCTCACACACATGACATCAACCAGAAGATGAAGACAGACAAACTTCAACTAGCACAGTCACAAACATCTAATACTTCAATCAGAAAACAAAGTTCAAGTAGATCAATCAATCTTGCCCTAACACTAATCGATTTCACACCTCATTTGCAAATCTTAGCAAAACATCTTAATAATCTAAAATTAGCAACAAATCAGACCTGAAACGGAATCGATCCAACAGATTCGTCTCCAGTAACACCATGAGGCATCGAGACAGCTTCGTCTTCCACATTCTCCACCATCTCCAACATTCTCAACCTGGGTTTAATACGAGGCACGTTCTATTCCCAAGACAAAACAAAAAAAAAAAACCCAATCGATTAGTCACAAATACGAGATAGAGAGACTTCAAAATCGCATCTTAATAGACCACATGGTTAAAGGATCAGCGAGAGTTTCACAAACCTGAGAAAGCAGAGTGGAACCATAGAAACCAACGAGGAAACAGAGGGAACAGAAGACGATAACTGTGGCTAACCCTAGCTTCTTCCTCTTGTAGCTCTTCAATCTGCTCTTCATCGAGCCTTTCTTCCGTCCGATCCGATAAGGTTTCCGATGAAAATATTCGCCGGCGTGAGTAACGAACCTCTCAAGTGCGAGACGCTTTTGCTTTTCCTTCGATCCAGTGGAGCACCCAAAAAAAAAAAAGTTTCTATTTAAATATGTTTTATAATATTTTAGTTTTACATCTCTCGTTGACCAATTTTTTTTGGTTTGTTTTGGTTCTCTTTACGGTCAACAGTCAACACGTACCAAAGATGCGCCCAAATTAATATGGTTGGAGTTTAGTTTAGGTTACATTTTATTAAAATTTGATTGCGTAGAATGTTTTTAAGTTTTGGTTATGGAATTTTGAAGTTATTGTTGTTTGAATTTGGTGGCTTCTCTTGAGTTGTTTTGCCTGAATTCAAGGCTATGATTATAAATTTGAAGTTTTTTTTTATGGATATGTGAATATAAGGTGGATATGAACTGCAAAATTATTCACATTTTATAAATTTTCTAAACTGAAGGCTGTCAAATACAATAAAAATTGCAGTTATAAGCTGAAGTTGTATCCATGTATGATGTATTTATGTTTTGCTGATATTTTATTCTTAAAAAAAAACTCATTTTCAAAAACTTCATTTGAGATCACTATCATGTATCATGATTTATTTTTCAATCTACAAGATAGAGATCACTATCTTTCTTCTCAAATGCTAGTCAATTACCAAAAAAAATTATATTAATAACAATACAAAAGTTCAACAACAAATGTCTTAATGTGTATATTTAACAAAATTTTGTATAAATTATAACACACTTGTATGTTGTAAGTAAATCGTATATGTTAAGAAATCCCCTTATAAATAAAAAATGATTATTGATCGCCTTTATTACATATAAAATACAAAAACAGAGATTGAATAGTCTCTCTTCTACCAGACTCATTAATGAAAACAAATTGTTTGTTCGCAATTTAAGTGTAGTCTAATGTAATAATCAAATTAAATATATATTTAATTTTTGTGTTAGTAGATCAACAAACACTTAAAAAAAAAAATACAATATACGGAAGGCGCAAAGTAATAAATCATCCAAATTAGTTGTTCTGCTCATATTTTTAAAATCTCACTCTTAAAATACTTTTTCAATTGAAAATATTTCTAAAAATTTGAATGCCAAAATATTTTTAATATATAATTGTGTTGTCCACAGAAAAAAACTATTTGAAAATATTTTTAGTTTTTTTTATCTATAATAACTG
Source organism: Camelina sativa (assembly GCF_000633955.1). NCBI lineage: Eukaryota > Viridiplantae > Streptophyta > Magnoliopsida > Brassicales > Brassicaceae > Camelina > Camelina sativa. The sequence continues at coordinate 3,262,306 of NC_025696.1, read as the reverse complement.
ATCCATCATAATCTATTGATAGTGTAGAGTTGCAGTGTATACGATCATATCATACCAATATCATACCAATGCTTGTTAGCCCCATCAAATCTGAAAGATCATATCATACCATATCATACCAATGCTTGTTAGCCCCATCAAATCTGAAAGGTTTGATACTATTGCTAATAATTATTTACCTAATCTAGAAATTATATATCCAATTATTCAAATCAAAATATTTTTGATCGATTTTTTTTTTAGAAAAAATAAGATCAAGAGAGGCATAACTAACAAAAAATATGAATATAATTTCTTTTTAATTTTACATAATTTTCTCATTACTACATATTTTACTATTAATGTGATAAGAAAATGTGCAATTTGGAAACACATGTGCCAATGCGTAATAGTGGAGGTATTTGGAAAACACATTCACTCTAAAAAAAGAAAATATGAATAAAATATTAAAAACATGTCATCGTACAAATGCTTGTTATGTAAAAAATTTGGCACCATTGATAATAATTATTTACCTAATCTAGAAAATATATGTCCAGTTAGTCAAATCAAAATATTTTTGATCCATTTTTCTGTAATCAAGAGAGGGCATATCAAACAAAAAAATATGAAAACAATTCCTTTTTAATTTTACATAATTTTTATCATTATTACATATTTAACTATTAATGTGATAATAAAATATGCAATTTAGAAACACATGTGCCAATGTGTAATAGTGGAGGGATTTGGAAAACACATTCACACTAAAAAACGAAAATATAAATATTTTTTTTTTTTTTAAAATCATCGTCCAAAAAAACTCAATTTCAAGTCTGTATTTCTTCTAGTTGCCTCCGCGTATCTTTTATACAAGTCTGTAAAAGTCAATTTCATAATTATTACATGCGCAAAAAAACTTCTTTTTGATAACCTAATAAAATGGCGCAACTTGCAATTAGATTAATATTCACCGTTTTAATCAATTATCTAGAACAACACACAAAGAATTTTGACCAGAAGAAATAAAATATTTTTCTTATACAGGAAACCATAACGTGACAATAAAATTAGAATAAATACTTTAAGATGAGTAGATTAGCCGGAAATTGTATTCAGTAGTTATCCGTGTCTATCTTAGTTGACAAGCAAATATTATCAGCTTACACGTTAGCTACAGCGTTACTCATCGTTACCCATTCTCTTATTTACAACATTTTCATATATATAATATTTAATACAAAATAAGCTTGGTTTTTTTACATACACAATTTTAATTTTGATTATACTGACTCATTGTTGTTATACTTCAAAAGGGCCTACCTTTGTTAAAAAACAATGTTTAGACATTGACCCTGTAATATTTTAAATTAATATCTTATTAGTTTTCCAAAAAACACGACATAAAAGTAGCTGTTGATTTTAGATATTTTTTTTAGTTGGACCGCATCAGAACTTGCTTTTTTTTTTTTTTGTCTTTTTAATTGTTCCAGAAGAAAGATATTTATTTTTATTATAATATATACGGCAATGACGTTTATATGTTTGCCCTCTATATATATGGAAAAATACCAAATGGAGAAGAAACAAATTTTAGAAGAAAAAAAACAACGCGTTGGAAAAAGCAGAAAGGAAAGCATATAGAATAAGCACGGCAAAAAAGAACATAAATAGAAAAGAAAAACGACGCGTAGTCTACGTCGGATAATAAAGAACGGCCCACAAGTTAAGTAGTCCAAGTCATCTCTATCAGATTCTTCTTCATTCATCTTCTTCTTCACGCGGTATTCTTTTATACCCACCAACTCAACAACAACACACACATACAAATCTCTTCAAAACCGATCAGATCAAACGAATCAAATTCTCTATCCAATCGAATCCAAATTTCCCGTTGATTTTTCTCTCTCTCTCTGTTTCTCTCTACTCGTCGTACTCGACACTGTTTGTATCAGAAAAACCCTCAGTAAAGGTGTGAGATGTTGCGAGCTTTAGCACGGCCTCTGGAACGGTGTTTGGGAAGTAGAGCTAGTGGTGATGGTTTACTCTGGCAATCGGAATTAAGACCTCATGCCGGTGGTGATTATTCGATTGCGGTGGTTCAAGCTAATTCCAGGTTAGAAGATCAGAGTCAGGTGTTCACTTCTTCTTCCGCTACTTACGTCGGTGTTTACGATGGCCATGGCGGTCCTGAAGCTTCTAGATTCGTTAACAGACACCTCTTTCCTTATATGCACAGTAATAATCTCACTTCTCTTGATTTCAACATAAGAAAGATTTGATTTTTGCTATAAAGTTTTGTTCTTTATGATCTCTCTGTTTTGGTCTTGTTAGTGAATATTAAAAGGATTGTTTTTTTTTTTTGGTTTATGATTGCAGAATTTGCAAGAGAACATGGGGGACTATCTGTAGATGTTATTAAAAAAGCGTTTAAAGAAACTGAAGAGGAGTTTTGTCATATGGTTAAACGATCTCTTCCTATGAAACCTCAAATGGCTACTGTAGGATCTTGTTGTCTCGTTGGTGCTATCTCTAATGATACTCTGTATGTTGCGAATCTTGGAGACTCTAGAGCTGTTCTTGGGAGTGTTGTTCCAGGAGATGTTAGTGATAAAAAGAGTGCAGTAGCTGAAAGGTTATCTACTGATCATAATGTTGCTGTTGAAGAAGTTAGAAAAGAGGTTAAGGCACTTAACCCCGATGATTCACAAATCGTTATTTACACTCGTGGAGTTTGGAGGATTAAAGGCATTATTCAGGTATAGTTCATATATATAGTTCTGGTTGGCTTGCTTGCTTGCGTGATTTCATTTACATAGCATCTCTAATGATTGTGTTTTCATATATAAAAGGTGTAATCTGATGGTGTTTTTTTCTTTCTCTTTTCATTATTTATAAATGGGGGCTTGCGATGTTCCAGGAATCCGTCACACGGGCTCCTGCAACGTTTCTTCCCCAGTGGATTTTGTGCTTTTCTAAGAATTTACGGTAGTCAGAGCTCTGCATGATAATGAAGATACATGCTTTTTTGGTTGTTTGTATTCGTTATTGATCTTTCCATGAATGTTGAGCTCATTTGTATTGTTTGGCTGAATCGTTTTTATTTGCAATTCTACATAGGTATCGAGATCAATTGGGGATGTATACTTGAAGAAACCGGAGTTTTACAGGGATCCTATATTCCAGCAACATGGAACTCCTATTCCTTTGAGGAGACCAGCAATGACAGCCGAACCCTCCATTATAGTAAGGAAGCTTAAGCCACAGGACTTGTTTCTGATATTTGCATCAGATGGTCTCTGGGAACATCTTAGTGATGAAGCAGCCGTAGAAATCGTCGTCAAGCACCCAAGAAATGTAAGTTTTGCCCCTACAGTAAGAGCTTGTGTCTTTCTCTCTCTGTTAGCTACTACTTCAGATTTTTAACTCTTCGGGATCTATACAGGGGATTGCACGGAGACTTGTTAGAGCAGCTCTGGAAGAAGCAGCAAAGAAGAGAGAAATGAGGTATGGAGATATAAAGAAGATTGCAAGAGGAATTCGACGACATTTCCATGACGACATAAGCGTAGTTGTTGTATATCTCGACCAGCATAAATCCTCTACTTCATCGAATGTTAAATTGGTACAGCAAGGAGGCATCACAGCTCCACCTGACATCTACTCGTTACACGCTGATGAAGCAGAACAACGAAGATTACTCAATGTGTTATACTGACTTCTTTTGATTTTTATGGTAAAAAAAAACTAAAAAATGGTTTGCTTGGGAAAGATCCTAATAGGGAGAAAACAACTTGTTTACACATTTGTTTATTTGTTTTTTACTACAAAAAATTGTTTTTTTTTGTTACTTAAATATTGGAGTTGGATTTGTATATTCTTTTACCAGCAAAGAAGAAAACGAAACCCTTTTCTTTTGGGGCATAGCAGTTTTGGATTAGTGTGAAACCGTCCAATTGTAGCCGACTTTTTCCAAAACTTACCAAAATAATCGGTATCTGAAACTGTTAAACCGAGCATAATCAGTCACTTTCCAATCCAATTTCCAAAATTAAAATTAAAAGTGACTGATTCAACTGAACGTTCGATCCAAAGTTCCAAACCAAACCGATTAAACTGAACGTTGGAATTGAACACTTTGAAACAAAATAAACCGAAATTTCATCTGGTCCAAATCCTTGACCGAATGAACTGAACAATTTGTCTTACTCGAACCGAACCGAACCGCAAATGCCCCAAGCCTAACATGGTGGGATGTGTTGCTTTGAGAATGAATTGAAGAGCAAAAATTTCAAACTCAAATTCAACAATTCCGGAAGACTATTCTCAGAAACTTTCCCACGGAAGTAAAATCACAAAACGATGAGCGTCACACTTATGGTCGCAGACGCCGTTTGGTCGGACATTGAATCTACCGGCTCAGGTCATCTTTTTTACTTCTTCTTCTTTTTCCTTGTTTACAATAATAAATCAATTTCGTTGAATTGTTCCTTTTTTTATGACAGTAACCGAAGAACAGCTCTCAATGTTAGTTATCCCCAAAACCAATTCAATTGATTTGATGAGTATGATTAGGGTTTGATGTTACAAATTGTTGTTTGCAATATCAGCTTGCATTTGTTGTTTGGTAAGAATCTTGAGAAAGCAACCAGAATAATCGACAAAAGAGGTGTGAAGAAAATCTCTGGCTTACCTAGTGGGAGATCAATCTTTCAGGTGAGAGAGATCAACACATCCCACTGGTTTATCAAAGAAAAGTCAAAAGATTTGATAATCTGACAAGATTGGTTTGTGTTTTTTTGTCAGGTTGTGGGAGAATCTCAGAAGAGAGAAGAGTATCTCTGCTTCCCAGGAGATTACTGTGGATGTTATTCTTTCTTCTATGATGTTGTCAGCAGAGGAGAGCAACTATGTGTATGACTCTTTTTATTTATTTATTTATTTAGATGATTCCTTTTAGATTTAGAGTTTGTTATCTAATGTTACTGACTTTTGTGTTAATTCTACTGGTGTTCTTTTGGCAAGTGTAAGCATCAATTGGCTGCGAGGTTGGCTTCTTCTTTGGGTACATACAGCGAAATCGAGGTCTCAGATTACCATCTTGTCTTGATCCTCTCTAAGATCTGAAGCTTTCCATACAAAATAATAATATTCATTAGCTACAAGTTATGTCTTTGGCTTATGCGTCGTGCCAGAGTAACCTGGGATCTATCTATCTGTGTCTTTTGAGAATTATATATGCGGATCAAGATTCTTCACCTATATATTGCTTGCTCTTTTCTGTTTCACTTGTAGTATGTGATCAATCCATCAACAATGAAGTTATATGAGGCCATAGTTCTGGCTCTTTGGCCTTTAGAACTTTGCTCGTAAACTTTTTTGGAAACCAAACAACAAAAACAGTCAGATTAACTAGTTAAATGGACCAATAAGAATCGAAGACGAGGATCGCAACGTAATCCTTAAATAAAATCTGGACCGTCGAAACATGTCATTATAATCGCACGTCTATGGAAACTAGTCCTTCATTAATCTCCCAAAATTAACCGACCTAATTTCACCTTAATTCCCTCACTATATAAATCTTTTTTTATTTACTAATAATCTCTCATCTCCACCCAAAGTTCAAAAAAAAAAAACACATAAGTAAGCTCTCTCTGTCTCTGTGATTCAAATCGTTCATCGTTCTCAGATCTTTTTTCTTGATTAAGGAAGGAAAAGCTCATGGCTCGTACGAAGCAAACCGCGAGAAAATCACACGGAGGTAAAGCTCCGAGGAAGCAACTCGCCACCAAGGTTCGTTCTTTTAGTTTTGGAATTTGTTAAGTTTGAGTATCTTCTAGCTAGGGTTTTCGAATTTTGCATGTAACTATTGATTGTGTATTCCGTAACGTAGGCGGCGAGGAAATCTGCGCCAACCAACGGTGGTGTCAAGAAGCCTCACCGTTACCGTCCCGGAACCGTCGCTCTCCGGTAAGTAAAATTTTCACGATTTCTTTCTTCTTTCTCCCGTCTCATCATTGTTTTAAAAAGTTCTGAAGTCGGTTTGGTTTGTGGAAATCAAACAGTGAGATTCGTAAGTACCAGAAGAGCACAGAGTTGTTGATCCGTAAGCTTCCGTTTCAGCGTCTTGTTCGTGAAATCGCTCAAGACTTCAAGGTATTATTATGGATCTTAAAACCCTAGTTTATGTATCTTGATTCTAATCAATTTGTTTTAAATCTCGGTTTGTTATGTGTAGACGGATCTGAGATTCCAGAGCCATGCTGTGTTAGCACTTCAAGAAGCTGCTGAGGCGTATTTGGTGGGTTTGTTTGAAGACACTAACCTTTGTGCCATTCACGCCAAGAGGGTTACGATTATGCCTAAAGACATTCAGCTCGCAAGAAGGATTCGTGGGGAGCGTGCTTAGAGATTTGTTCTATATGATCTTTATCTAGCTAGGGTTTTCTTATTGTCTTTACTGGATTTTATTCTTATCTTTCGTTTCGTTTTGATTTGGTGTTAGTCTCTTCTTTTTATAACTAAAAATACAATGATCTTGAGAGCTTTTTTTTTTTCTGAGATATTATGAATTTGGTTACTGATGATATGATTTGCTTCTCTTTGAATTGATGAGCATTGTTCTTGGAGATGTGTTCCTCAATGATCGTTGTTGATCATTGTTCTTGGAGAAAATTTTATTAATCCACTTTTGTTTCTTCTCTGTTTCAACAACAGTTTTGTTGAATCTACTCTGTTTCGTGTTTACGTTTGTCCGTTTATCGGACAACTTGGGCCCAGTTGGGGGGCACGAAATCAAGGGAATTGGCCATTTAAGATCGACCTCGGCCCAATTATTCGTGTTATTGCCCTAGAGGCCTAATTACTGTGTTTTTTCTTTTCAATGTGCTTTTAGTGGATAAAAAATAGGCCTAATTAGGTGAATATTACAATTTATCTTTTAATGAAAGATTAATTTAAACTTCACCAAAAGAGAAAAAGACTAGTTTAATGTAAAAAAGAAAAAAAAACTTAAACGGATTGAATTAATTTATAATTATGTTTAGCCATACAAATATACAATCGACTAAGTAAGTCCAACAATTTGTCAAAAAAAATCCAATGATCATATGTTAATATCTTAAAATTATAGAAAAAAAGACATGAAAAGATGGTCGGAGTTATATTTTTACTTGAGGGGTGTCAACATGTTGCTTAGACATGTACATATTAATTAATTTAATAAAAGCTAAATTAAAATTTATAATTTCATGGTTGTCATATGAGTTGGAGAAAACTTTAATCCTTCTCTAACTCCACCACAAAATATATATACTCATCTTTTATTTTCTATATAAATAGTTTTGACATACTATATATTTATTCTTATATTTAGAAACTCTATTTTCTAGGAAGTTGCTGGAGGTTCGTAATTTACGAACATAGATAGTACAAAACTGGATTCTGACTGGGAGAGAGCGCTTGAAACCACGCAGATCGCCGTTGATTTCAATCTGATCGCCATTGATCAGCAAGGTATGATAAACTGGATTCTGACTGGGAGAGAGCGCTCGAAACCACGCAAGGTATGATAAACTCTGTCTCTAGATTCACGTCTTTTTTATTTTTTATTCCGTTCTTTCGTGGTCGCTCTTTTGGTCGCGTTTAGCGCAAGAAACTGGATTTTGGGTCTTATCAAAAACAATAAAAGAGAAGAAAAGAATTGGATTATACAGTAAAACCTCTTTAAATCAGTGATATTGGGACCATGACGTTTTATTAATTTATAGTAATATTTATTATTTTATAGTGTAATTATTAATTTATAAATATATATTTTAATTGTTTAAATTCTAAAAAATTATTAGTCGAGAAAATTTTAGCAAAAGAAGATTAGACTTTCTGATGTTATAAATTTTATAGTTTTAGAATTGAATTTGTAAATTATAGAAAACATTATTGATTATAAATTATAAATATTATAAACAATATCAATTATACACATGACATACATAAATTTAAATTTATCGATAGTAATATTAATTGTCGTATTTTAATAGCCTATAAAACTATCAAAGTGAAAATGATGCATATTTAGAAATTTGAAAACTTTTTTTAAAATTAACTATTTTTATGACATGTTATATAATATTTTATATCAATATAGTTTGAAAATACAACATAACAATTGTTTATATATGAGCTCTTGAAAAAAACCAAAATAATAAAATATACATTTATATCAGCAGATTATATATATATGAAAATTACATGATTATTAATTTATGATATTATTGAGACCATATTTTACAAAAGAATTTCAAAAAAAAATATTATCTTATTATCTTATCGAATTTTACTATTTTTTACACTGGACCAACTTGGGACCAGCAAATATTAGTTTAAAGTGTTTATTAATTTATAGAGGTTTTACTGTATATATATTGGAAATGTAATTAGTGGTGAGAGTTGAATCTTGAATTGTCTGTGGTGTTTTCCTTTAAAACTCTCTTCTTCTTCTTCTTTGTTTGATCTCACCACTTTTAAACTATGTAAAGCTCTTGATTACACCAGTTTCTTTTGTATGTCTATCATCTCTAGTAGTAGGATGAACAATTTGCTTGTTGCCTTTGTCTGCGGGTTATTAATTTATCGACTGTCTCTTCTTTTTTACAGTGATGCAGCGACTTACACATGCAATACATTGCTGAGGGAAGCAAGATCGTGGACTCTGCATTGCTTCCTTATGTGGTTGCTTATAATGAGAAACTCAACAACTCTCTGGACTTGGGTCAGAGCACATTGTGAACAACTCGAGCTCCAAATGTTTCACATTTTGTTTTCAGAAGCTTTTGCATAAATAAGTTTCATGTTTGTGTTTTCATATTTTTGCTGTTATTATTGAAACTTTTCTTGTGAGCTTTATTTGAAAACAGAATACATTTTCCTGCTTTATTCCACTTGTGACATACATGGAAAGTTCTCCAAGAAGACAAAAAATTGCATGACAATGAAGACAATAAAAATTATTATAGATGGTAGGATGACGTATCTTGGTTTGTTTCTTAATGAAGACTACTAGCTTTGTAAAAGTAATAATGGTGTGATTTGTTACTATTAAACTTACTCCAGTGGAAAAAAACTACATATAGCTTTGTAAAAGTAATAATCATTCCATAAAACTTTAAATGACTCATATAACAAATGGTTTACTAATAGAAAAAGAGATATTTGGCAGAATGACACTTTGTTGGTTGTTTCCTTCTTCTACTCTGTTTCGTGTTTACGTTTAGCCGCATCAAATCAAGTAAGTACTAATAAAGCAGAGCCGCATGGCTTTCAGCTTTGTGTGTGCTTTCACAAGCTTTTGCATATATAAGTTTCATGTTTGTGTTTTCATACTTTTGCATTTATTATTGAAACTCTTCTTCAGAGCTTTATCTGAAATAGAATACACCCACTCAAAGTTTAAACTTCAAAGAAAAGGAAAGAACAAGTGGATCTACATAATTAATGAGAAGAAGGGTCTGGAATCGAGTGGACAGAGAACTTCATGTTCTGGTTGCAGCCGTTGTGGTCTCCACTGACGAAGTAGTAAGTCTGAACCCTACGCAGAAGCAACTTGAAGCCCCATGATGAACCTCCTCGTGCGGCCAACTTCTTGCCTCTGGCCACATCGCACCTCTTGAAACTCTTCATGTCTGGGAGCAAGTAGACGTCGTTCTTGTTGCTCTGGTGCTTCTTCGTCTTGGATTGGGTTTGATCATTGTTGTTGTTGTACGTGAAAACAAGAATATCGTTGACGTAGAAAGGGGCATGCTTTGTAGCCCATTCTGTGTAACCATATCCGTTTTTCCACACAGTAACCGCAATCTTTCTCCCCCTTCTGATTGGAGTCGTGTGGTTGTGTGTAGAACCGGTGATGCTTGAGTGGTTTGAGCCGGAGCTGTGGTTGTTGTGTGTGGAGCCGTTGATGCTTGAGTGGTTTGAGCCAGAGCTGTGGTTGTTGTGTGTAGAACCAACGATGCTCGAGTGGTTTGAGCCGGAGCTATGGTTGTTTTGTGTAGAACCAACGATGCTTGAGTGGTTTGAGCCCGAACTATGGTTGTTGTGTGTAGGGCTAGTGCCGCTTGAGTGATTTTGGCCAGGGCTGTGACTTTTGCGTGTAGATCCAGTACCGCTAGAATGGTTTGAGCCAGAGCTGCTCCCCCAACCCCAGTCAATATCTGTTCCGTCTGAGTTCCATCCCCAACCCCAGCTTGAACCACCCGAGTTAGAGTCTTCTGAACCACCAGAAGCCGAGCCAGAAGAACCGCCGCCAGAGTTACCGGAGCTCCATCCCCAACCCCAGCTTGAACCACCCGAGTTAGAGTCTTCTGAACCACCAGAAGCCGAGCCAGAAGAACCGCCGCCAGAGTTACCGGAGCTCCATCCCCAACCCCCGTTGGAACCGGACTGGCCGGAACCCCAACTCCAGCTCCAGGCTTCAGCACTCCCGGAGAAGAAGAACGCAGTAACCAGGAGAACAACGAGTAGTTTGCGTGCCGTAGATAGACCCATAGCTTCTTCTTCTTCGATCAAATATATTGATTGCTTTCTCTTTTTTCTTTTTGTTTTTGTTTGCTTTGCTTTTATGAGCTCTTTAAAGTTTAGAGGTTCTGTATTTATAGAGACTAGGATGGGTTAGAGAGTCGGTTCCCAAATTACATAGGAAATACAATTTTGATCCGTATCCATATTTGTAAACAAGTAGATGAGATAAATCTATCTAGGCCCTTGTCTTTATCATCATATACGATATTATAGATTCTTCCAATTCCTAATTGACTTTAGTTTTATTTCAACCAAAATAAGAGTGCAAAGCAAGGAAAGAAGCGTGGTATATCAGTTTCGTATAAAACACGCAAGAAGTGAGCTACATTTAACATGGAACTTCAGCTCCTGACATCGATTTGTCCCACTTTTTCGACACTCGGGGAACTGTGAGAGAGAGAGAGAGAGTTACATGCATGTTGTAACACAATATTCCCTATTAGAAGAAACTGGCTGAAATAAGATTCCTGCACCTCGATGCTCAGTGACGTCAACAGCATAAAATCTTTGAGTTATGGTAGTAAATATAGACAGTTCCAAGAAAACAATCATGGTGGGTTACAGTCACAGAGACGTGAGGACTATGGCAACATTGTAGACGGATCTTCTCTGGTAAGTTGTTTATCCCCTGTTTGAAGACAGAGTTCGTCGTAACGTGCTGTTCAGTTTAATGGAAGCTCATGTTTCTTGGAATTCATTTGTAAATTTGTAATAGAACATGCGATAATATGATTTGAGTTTAATTTTAACTTGGGTGAAGCTGTCTGGTGTCTGCTGCTTATCCTTAATAGGCACAAGCGCTTCCAAGACTAAAGGCCCGTTATAGTAGAGGAGAGCAACTATGTGTATGACTCTTTTTTTATTCAGATGATTCCTTTTACGTTTAGAGTTTGTGTCTACTGTTACTGACTTTGTGTAATTCTGATGGTTCTTTTTGCAAGTGTAAACATCAATTGGCTGCGAGGTTGGCTTCTTCTTTGAGTACATACAGCGAAATCGAGGTCTCAGATAACCATCTTCCCTTGATGCTCTCTAAGATCTGAAGCTTTCCATACAAATATTCATAAGCTACAAGTTATGTCTTAGGCTTATGTGTCGTGCCAGTAACCTGAGATCTGTCTGTCAGTCTGTGTCATTTCAGAATTATGCGGATCAAGATTCTTCACCTGTTTTGATGAACAATGTTGCTTCCTCTTTTCTGTTTCACTTGTAGTATGTAATCAATACATCAACAATGGAGTTATATGTTTTCTGGTTTGGTCTACATGAGGCGATAGATTACTCAAACATCAATTGGTAAGTACTAATAAAGGTACTATATATAGGTTATTTTATTTATCCCAAAATCTTGATCATGCTTCCTCATGATTCATGAAGCTAAGCAAGCCTCGTTTACAACAACTTGTCAGCGAATTAGGTAATTGCATATAAGTCTTCAGTTTCAAAATATTAAACTTCTTACTCTAGTGGAAGAAAACTGTTAACTGTAACTTTGTAAAAGTAATAATCATTCCATATATAAAACTTTAAATGACTTATATAAACAAAGGTTAACTAATAGAAAAAAAAAACCCCCGCGCAGAACTAACTCAAAGTTTAAACTTCAAAGAAAAGGAAAGAACAAGTGGATCTATAGTTAGTGGGAAGAAGGGTGTAGAATCGGGTGGACAGAGAACTTCATGTTGTGGTTGCAGCCGTTGTGGTCTCCACTGACGAAGTAGTAAGTCTGAACCCTACGTAGAAGTAACTTGAAGCCCCATGATGAACCTCCTCGTGCGGCCAGCTTCTTGCCTCTGGCCAAATCGCATGTCTTGAAACTCTTCATGTCTGGAAGCAAGTAGACGTCGTTCTTGTTGTTGTTGTGGTGCTTCGTCGTCTTGGATTGGGTTTGATCATTCTTGTTGTTGTACGTGAAAACAAGAATATCGTTGACGTAGAAAGGGGCATGCTTTGTAGCCCATTCTGTGTAACCGTATCCGTTTTTCCACACAGTAACCTCAATCTTTCTCCCCCTCCTTATTGGAGCCGTGTGGTTGTGTGTAGAACCGGTGATGCTTGAGTGGTTTGAGCCCGAGCTATGATTGTTGTGTGTAGAACCAACGATGCTTGAGTGGTTTGAGCCCGAACTATGGTTGTTGTGTGTAGGGTTAGTGCCGCTTGAGTGATTTTGGCCAGGGCTGTGACTTTTGCGTGTAGAGCCAGTACCGCTAGAATGGTTTGAGCCAGAGCTGCTTCCCCAACCCCAGTCAATATTTGTTCCGTCTGAGCTCCATCCGTAACCCCAGCTTGAACCACCTGAGTTAGAGTGTTCTGAACCACCAGAACCCGAGCCAGAAGAACCGCCAGAGTTGCCGGAGCTCCATCCCCAACCCCCGTTGGAACCAGAACCCCAACTCCAGCTCCAGGCGTCAGCACTCCCGGAGAAGACGAACGCAGTAACCAGGAAAACTACGAGTAGCTTGCGTGCCGTAGATAGACCCATCGCTTTGATCAAATATATTGATTGCTTTCTCTTCTTCTTTTTATTGTTTGTTTTGCTTTTGTGAGATCTTTGGAGTTTAGAGGTTCTGTATTTATAGAGACTAGGATGGGTTAGAGTCGGTTCCCATATTACATAGGAAATAATTTTTTGATCCGTATCCATATTTATAAACAAGTGGATCAGATAAATCTGATCTAGCCCTTGTCTTTATCATCATATTACGATATTAATTAGATTCTTCCATTCCTAATTGACTTTAGTTTTAATTTTAACAAAAATAAAAGTGGAAAGCAAGGAAAGAAGCGTGGTCCTTGTTGATATCAGTTTCGTATAACACATGTAAGAAGTGAGTGACATTTAACATGGAGAAACGTACAAACCTACAATAAAAATTCGCAATGCAGAACCCCAAAAAATATTTCAAAAGTAATTGTTCATATGAACACAGTCACAGAACAAGGCAAAAAAATCATTAAATAGTTTTCACTTTTACTATTTCATGCTATTTTTAATTAATTTTATTAAAATGTTATGGGTGATTAAACGAAAAAAAAACTATTTATAACAAACACAAATTAATATGGATGAATTTGGTAGTACACTAATAAATTGAAGAATCTGACATGTGTTCACCTATAAAATCCAACTACCCCACTAAAATGACTCCTTTGCCTAAAGTCGGTACGTTACCTTGCTGAAAAGAGCGAGGACAAATCGGTCATTAACTCTTCTAAAACACGCTTTGAATTTTTTACTTATCCAACTGTTGTAATTATAATCTAATAATAATAATATCCAAATTAACCTTTTTGTTATTTGGAAATAAGGAAACTTCCAAGACGGAGAGGAAGAAGAGGTTTGCCGAGTATTCTACAACAGTTAGGAGGAGGAAGGAAGAGATGGAGGTAACAACCGACGAGGTTTTGCCGGAGGTTAACGCCTCCGCGGTAACGGATAATCTTGATCGGAACGAGCTTGTGGAGTCGTCGAACGCCGTCGTTCTTGCTGAGGAGAGGAAGATTGGAGAAGCGGAGAATCGTGAAGAGAGCGAGACGCCTCCAGAGGATGACATTTGTCCGATCTGTTTCAGCTCTTTTACGGTTCCTTGTCGTGGGAATTGTGGTCATTGGTATTGCGGTTAGTCTTTTTGAGCTTAATTTCATCTTTACATTTGAAGAAGTATCTATCAAGTTTGTGTCTTTCTATTGGAAACGTGAGAATTGCTTATCTTGGTTTGGAATTTTGATTTAGGGTTCTAGTCTTGGGAGAACCCTTTTGTCTAATCAATAAATTTTGAATCTTTTTGCTGTGCCTATGGAGTGTTGTTTGCAATGCTCTTCAGGGTTTGCTTATTAAGCTTGTTGAATTTATTATACAGGAAATTGTATCTTGCAGTACTGGAACTATGCTGCAGTATCTAGGCCTTGTAAGTGTCCTATGTGTGTTCGGCTCATCACTAAGTTGTCACCAGAAGCATCTTTGCTAGAGCGTCAGGAGCAAGAGGTTAAGGAGGTTCTTGATAAAGTCCGTAGGTATAACCGTCTCTTTGTTGGAGGTTTAACTGGCTTTGTTCAGGTATGGTCTTTTTGTTTCTATGAGTTTTTTTTGGTTGCTTCTCTTTACTGTCTGATGCATTTCTTAACTTGGCAAAACCACCATCTTTCGAATATTTCAGAAGGTGCACGAGCTGCCTTTTCTAATGAAGAGAATGGTGTGGCATATGATGGATACAGATGTGAACAATCTCTATTTTCACGAAGTGCGCATCTTTGCAGTTAAGAACATCTTACCCTGTAATTTACTTTTCATAGTTTAGTGTTTGGTTATTCTCTCTCTACCTACTTATTCTTGTTGCCATTCGTTGTCTGTACTACTAATAGCCAAGCAAGACTACACATAATATCTCACTCTCTGTAATCATCATAGGATATATATATTCTGTTTTTGCTTTCTCTCATTGAAAGGTGAGAAACTAAAGTTTCTTCCGGTGTTTGCAGATGTTCATGAGTACCCTTTACACTGCCGCAGAGTTTAACTTCATCCCAACGGGTAAGTTACCTCACAAGTCATAAACCAGCAATGACGGGGTTTAAGGCTTTAAGCTTTCCAAGATTGATTTTTTCCCGTTTTCCTACAGGCGGGTTCAGAATAGTGACAGTTTTTGACTATGCTGCCATAGCTATGATCCTGATTCTGCGCTTAGTAGGGATCTATCGGAGGAGACGCCTTGCTCAGCAGGTTAGACATCTAGCAGCTGCAGTAATCGAGGAGGAGCCGGAAAGAGATTTAAGGGAAAAATAGTAACAGACAAGTGAATTTTATGAAGTCTTGTGCAGTTTGATCCTTGTGGATATGAATGGTAGATCATAGAAACCTCGAGTTTGTGCAGTTTAACATAGAATAAGATTCCAGATGTTATTACAGTAAAAAAGAAAGTGATGGGAAAATAGTTATCTCTGAAAAAAGTTTTAATCTTAAAAGGATCTTGGTTAGATGATCAAAGGGTTTGAACAAAAGAGTAGAAGTGAATATTCTAAAAGAGAGTGATGATGAGTGGTCTATGTAAAGTTGCAGATTTAAAATTTTAGCTTCGAAATTTCCATCCTCAATCTGTCATCATCTGAAGTAGAATAGTCTTCCAGACTTTTTGCTTAAAGAAACAGTGCCTGTGGTATCAGAACTTGATGACAAACGATGTCGTTTCTGAGAAGCTCTTGCGAAACGATATCGTTTTACTAACACCGTCTGGTGATAAACGATGTCGTTTTATGACAATCTCTTGGGTTATTTTTTGTATATTTTCTTTTATTTTTTTTTCCGCTTTCAAATTACAGTGAGTGTAAATTACTTTCGCCCTTTTCTACTTCCAAACTCAATTTGAAAGCAATCTTTTCCGATCTATCGAATCGAAGCGGCGGAGGAAGGAGAAATGGGTGTACGTGCAATATCTCAAGAGGCGTTCGACGATCTAGTGAGGGAAAATGTTGAAGATCTTGGAATGGAACCCTCCGAAGCTCTCGAAGACGCTCTCCACACTCTCAAGCTCCAAGGCGTCGATCTCTCCGGTCCGTAAAATACAAATCTATTTTTCTTTTTTCCCTTTTCTCTCAAACTGGATTTATTAGTCTGCGTTAACTTCAATTTGTGTTTGTTTATGCTACACAGGGATCATTACATGTGTACCAGGAGAAAGTAGCATCAAGGACAATCCCGTGATTGCTTGTTTAGATAGACTTAAAGAATTCGATAGTGTTTCCATAGAAGGACCTCTTCGAGATGAGGATTTGGATGAGATTTCGAGTTTGTTCGTCAAGCTCAACGAGCTTTGTTGCAGCCAACAAGATTCAGGGAACACTGCAATCGCGACGAAACATGGTGCTGTGGATTTAACATGCTCTCTTTGTTCCAAAATCAAGATAGCTCCTGGAAGTAATCGTAATCGTATTGTTGTTCCTTGTTTGAAAGCTTTGGCTGTGTTGATCCATGGTAATGACTTATGTTCTGGAGTTAGTATTTTTTTTAAGTGTTTATAATTTTGAATTGATGTTGAATCGTGTTTTTAATTCAATTGTAGACATTCAGAGCACAGAAGCATTCAGGAATTGTACTGGACCAAGTATTATTGTTGGTCTATTGAGTAATTCGATCTCTGATTCTGATTCGTTGGATGCTGGTTTTGCTGTTGTTGCTGCTGCATCAACTGGTAATGAAGTTGTGAAACAATCATTCATGGAATTGAAAATCGATGAACTTATTCTACAAGTGCTGAAGAGAGAGAGTAAGACTACCGTTCGAGCTCTGTATGATGCTATTTGTGTTCTTTTGACTCCAGATGACAGCCGTGTTGTCGCTTCCCAAGTAAGTAGGTTTTACATTCGTTTGGACTGTGTGAATCAAATTAAGTAGAAAATGCATCTTAAACAGCTATGGAACACTTAGCATACATTTATAACTCGTTGTGTTTTGTGTTTGAAACCATGGCAAAATAAATAGTCTTTTCTGTGCTTATTCGTGGACATGCCTTGAGAGCATAAATTCAGCTAGATTCTTGCTTTCATGTGTTTTATAGGTTTATGGTTATGCACGAACTTTCGCGAAATTAGGGATTGCAACAGCCCTCACCGAAGCATTACAGGCAGGGATTGGATCTGATAGCTTGGTGTCAGCAAGTATTGCGTTAAAAGCAATTGCTGTAAATGTGAGTCTCATAGTTGAAATCTCTGTGTCATAACATTTGTATCTGGTTAAGTCGTTACAAATTCCTCATCTGGTTTTGCTGTAAACAGGATGAAATATGTAAATCTATTGCTGAAATTGGTGGAATAGATACACTTCTTCGGTGTATTGATGATAGCGGTGAACAAGGCAACAAAACTGCTGCTAAGATATGTTGTTCTCTGTTGTCTAAGGTGAATAGCTTCTAAACTGTCCTACAGGCTGCCTCTTTTGTTTTTGTCTTCAGTTATTCAAATCCCTTCTCTAAATATGGCGTTTCAAGTATTTGCCACACCATATTGAGAGTAGCTTGTGTTCATGTTTATCCAATAAATGCATGTTCTCGAAATTTAAGCTTTTCGAAAGCCTAGAGTTACTGATTTAGATTAGCATTGCAATCACGCGTGAGAAATGTTTGTCTAAACTGTGTATTTTAATATCTAGTTGGCAGGAAGTGACTCTAACAAGAGTACCATAGTAGAGAAGCGGGGTCTCGACAAGCTAATCAGACTTGCACAACGATTCTCCGATGATCCTCTAGTCATACAAGAGGTAAGTAAAACCAAATGAAAACCCCCTTACTACAGGTCACGTCCATGGCAGTTTTCCACTAGATAAGAACGTAATGTCGAGAGAAGAATTGTTTCTTGTAGCACTAAGGTCTGAGTGCATAATCCTTATGATTGACCCAAGATATATTGGTTGGTTCAGGTCATGTTGATAATCTCTATAATCTGTCTGAGATCACCAGATCACGCAGCCAAGGCTATAGAAGCCGGAGCTGGTGATCTAGCGGTCCAAGCTATGAAGAGGTTCCCAGTAGCGGCTCAAATGCAGAGAAACGCTTGCAACATGATACGGAACATGGCTGTCAGAAATGCAGAGAACAGGTAACTATCCTGTTTCCAAAAAATTCATCCAAATATATGCACATATCACAAACTCTTTTATGATATCACAAATTCTGTCTGCTTTACACTACAGAACTATTCTGCTTGCCAATGGAATTGAGAAGCTGATAAGGACTGCTAAGGCCAATAATGAGTTATGTAGAGCCGCTGCAACTGATGCACTGAGAGACCTTGGCCTTGATAATTACAATAGTTAAGGCCAATCTATCTCCATTGGTATTCATGAAAACTACAACTCTGCAAGGTTAGTCCCAATTGTTTCTGCATTGTCCTATCCATTATTCAAGCTAAGAGGAGTCAGGAAGAACGCAAGAACTGGAATGATCCAGTTTTTTTACAGTTTTTCAACAACAGTTCGCATTGAGTTCATCTTTTGAGTAGAAAAGCATTCCGATGTAGAATTTTTTGCAACGATTGTTTTTTTGTTCGAATACTTGAACATGTTCTACAATAGAAAAGATTTGTTTGAGAATTTTAGTGAAAGAGGTTCTCTACTCTAACTAGAGTAAATAGTAAAATAGATAGACAAAGAACAAAAAATACTCCAGCTTGAGAAATTCATCGACAACATTTATGTTAAAGAGATTTTTGAAAATTGTGTGTATATTTACATTGCCGACAAGGATTTTGTCTTGTGTGTTTTTCTTTCACCTTTAGGTTTAAAACAAGGACAAATTGTTTGATGAAGGGAAATAAAAAACAAATTGAAAATGTAAAACCCATCCACGGAATGATCTCTAGAAGAGTGTATTAGGAATATAATTATGTACGGCTATGTGTTTTCTTTATTAAGATGTCAATCGTCGGCATATAAGCAAACTTTTAATAATATAGATGATGATGGGGGCTATGATGAATGCAACTCTATCGGTTTCTACTTTTAGGTGGAGATCTGACAAAATAGCCAACAACATCTCGACATATGTGGTAACCTTTTTTTCTTTATTTTCTATTTTAAAATGTGAAAAGCCCTTTTTATATACCGAAATAGAAAGCAAATCTTTTTAGTGGCCATAAATACATGAGTAGTAGTGGTTTCCATGATTAGCCAAGTTCAAAAATTTTGGGGATTTTTGGGTTGATATGTAGTAGTGAATTTATTACAATATAGATACTATATTAATTGAACAACTAATTCTGAGATTAAAACTTCTTTTTTTCATTTTATTTTATTTTATTAAAAAAATTTTGATGAAAATTTAATTCAAAATCTCTTATTGTTTCAATAATTGTTATAATTTTTATTCAATTAAAAAAAATCTTTGCTATATTATTTACAATAAGATAAAATACTACAAATGATTATATTATGAAGAGGTTAACCTCACTAAAACAGATTCGAATATTAAATACTTAAAATTAAGTTCAGAGTTCATAACTTCATATTAAAATCGAAATTAATTGTTTTCTTATACACTTATACTATTAGTATTTAATTATTACAGAGAGTAGAATAGCCATTGTTTGACAAACGTTGTAAGTAGAAGGGGTACATCCGTCATTACGCTCAATGTCCCCATACTTAGACAAATCATAATTCAACAAAAGCAAAACTCTCTCTCTCTCTCTCATATGTTTGTCACTTTGTTGTATTAGCTTACTTCAAGCTGTGGTTTAAACCAGAGCAGAGAAAGCTGTTCTCTTTTTATATATGGTGAGAGGAAACGAGAGCTGATAGATAGAGAGAGAGAGAGAAAAAAAAACAGAGCTCAAGATCACGAGCCCGTTTCTACTTCTTTGGTCTTCATCATCGAGCGATCAAAGGAACAAAAAAAAAAAAAGGATCTCAAGAAACCCACTTGTTGTTGGTTAGATACTTCACGGGTCTCTGAAACGTCTCTTTCTCACAACTATAACTTGATCACCCCCACTAGTCCTTCCCTTCTCTCAACGGCTCAAGTTACTACACGTCACACCCGTTGTTCATTTTCCTCGGATGTCGAGGTGACGTTTAGATTAAAAAAAAATTACTCTTCTTGAGGCAGAGATTGTAATCTAGTTGCAGAGAGACAGAGGAAAGAGGTTAAAAAAATGGATCGGCCAGCAGTGAGTGGTCCAATGGATTTGCCGATTATGCACGATAGCGATAGGTATGAGCTCGTCAAAGATATTGGCTCCGGTAACTTTGGAGTTGCGAGATTGATGAGAGACAAGCAAAGTAACGAGCTTGTTGCTGTTAAATATATCGAGAGAGGTGAGAAGGTCAGTTTCTTTTTCCTTTACCAAAAGTGTTTTACTTTTATGTTTCAACTCCTCTCTAGGTTCTTAAATTAAAAGAATCCATTTTTTTGTGTTCTCATCATCCAATCATGATTCCTAATGTCATATATTATAGTTATGAATGGTTTTGAACTTGTGATCATTGATGCTGAAATGAGTAAATGGTTTCTCTGTTCTGCATGCTCTGTATTTTTTGTTGTCTGTGTTGTCTAATGTTGTTTTAAAAGCTATAGGTGTTTTTGATGGTATGGATTTTTGATAATTCGAATGTGGAACTTGATATTAATGGTTGGATTTTTTTTTTTTTGGAATTTACTACAGATAGATGAAAATGTAAAAAGGGAGATAATAAACCACAGGTCCTTAAGACATCCAAATATCGTAAGATTCAAAGAGGTTTGTTTTCAACTCCCTTTAAGCTGTTTACTTACTACCAACTAACATTCAAGAAAAAGTAAATTCTATATTTAATTCTCATGTTTGCTTCAGGTCATATTAACACCGACCCATTTAGCCATTGTTATGGAATATGCATCTGGAGGAGAACTTTTCGAGCGAATCTGCAATGCAGGCCGCTTCAGCGAAGACGAGGTTTGTTCTCTCTTGTCTCTTTTTTTTTTTTGTCTTCTTTGCTTCAATGGTTAATGTAAGATACTGAGATTAATATTACTTTGTAGGCAAGGTTTTTCTTCCAGCAACTCATTTCAGGAGTTAGTTACTGTCATGCTATGGTAATGAGAAATGTTCTGTTTCAAAATCAATGCTTCATCCTCTGTGAAAAAGGGCTGAAACAAATGATAAACTTTTTATGTTGTAGCAAGTATGTCACCGAGATTTAAAGCTTGAGAATACCTTATTAGATGGTAGCCCGGCTCCTCGTCTAAAGATTTGTGATTTCGGATATTCTAAGGTATCTTTTCTTTGCCAACCATTTCAAAAACTATACTTTTTACTGTGACTTTAAGCTTTTTTATGTGTTTCTTCAGTCCTCGGTGTTACATTCACAGCCAAAATCAACTGTTGGAACTCCTGCTTATATCGCTCCCGAGGTTTTACTAAAGAAAGAATATGATGGAAAGGTACTTTATAATCATAGTTCCCAGACGACTAACGAGTATAGTAACCATATATTATACAAAGAAACAAATCTTTCTTGCTCTATACATATAGGAGAAAAATGCTTTTTCTTGATGAAAACAATCTCGTTGAGTATCTTGGCTCTTGTAGCATTTTGGTGAAGAGAGCTATTTTCAAAAATTGATCATATTCTTGAATTTGGTCAAATGCATTCATAATTGGTCAGGTTGCAGATGTTTGGTCATGTGGGGTAACTCTGTACGTCATGCTTGTTGGAGCATATCCTTTCGAAGATCCCGAGGAGCCAAAGAATTTCAGGAAAACTATACATGTGAGAGCCTTTCTTCATGCTTCAATAGTTGGAAACATGTAACTTAAGGATTCTATGCTTTCTTGCTATCTAAACAAATCTGTTATGTTCTTGCTCAGAGAATCCTGAATGTTCAGTACGCTATTCCGGATTATGTTCACATATCTCCTGAATGTCGCCATTTGATCTCCAGAATATTCGTTGCTGACCCTGCAAAGGTACAACTACCCCCAAAGCATATATACACACCTGTGAACAATGTTCTTTATAGTATGATTGAAACAAGCTGCTTGCATTTTGTATGTTTATTAATGTGTTTGCTGAATTGGCTACTATTGGTTGGTTTCTTGGCAGAGGATATCAATTCCTGAAATAAGCAACCACGAATGGTTTCTGAAGAATCTACCTGCAGATCTCATGAACGATAACACATTGAACAGTCAGTTTGATGAATCGGATCAACCGGGACAAAGCATAGAAGAGATCATGCAGATCATTGCAGAAGCAACTGTTCCTCCTGCAGGCACTCAGAATCTGAACCATTATCTCACAGGTGAAACAATACAAAACATAAACTTTCCCATTTCTTGTCTTTTTTTTCTTACCTACTCCATGTTTGAAAAAAACTTCTCATTATTTGGATAAACAGGAAGCTTGGACATAGATGACGAAATGGAGGAAGACCTAGAGAGCGACCTCGATGACCTTGACATAGACAGTAGCGGAGAGATTGTGTATGCAATGTGATACCACCTCTATGGTTTCTGCTACAAAAATGTAATGACAAAAAAAGTTGAAGAATAAGGTGTCTTGTATGCTATTGAGATTGTCCCAACTTTGTTAATGGGGACACTTTGAATCTTTGATATGCAAAAGACTTAAAACAATCGATGGGTGTTTCTAAACAAAAATTGAAAAGAAAAAAAAAACATTTTCATCAATTGTTATTTGAATGCTTTTGTTTGGAAAACTATATATAGAACCAGTAGTTTATTTACTTTTGTTCAAAAAAAAAAAGTAGTTTTGTTTACAAGCTATTTCTTTTATTACTGATTCATTTTGATGTAGTTCTAAACTTTGGACATGTTTTTTTTTCTTTTGCTTTTTATTGTCTCATAGTTATAAATCCGATTAGTTGAACAAAGGCAAAGTGATATTAGCCTCAAACTAAAGTTAACAACTAGACTACATCGAATATACTAAGCAAAACAGAAATAAATCGATATTCTGTAATATGTAGATGAGAGAGTGTCTACTAAATCTACTCCTAATAACGTAATAGTTGAAGCTAAACGCGATGATGTTTTCATTTTCACTAAAAAAAAAATGTGGACAGATGACATTCATTATTCATGCATATCTAATTATTTATTTAATTTTTATGTCATATGATATTAAATACTGGACGCACGTACGGTAATTGGCTTTATATTAGAAGGTGAGTTTAAATGCGCTTACTCATACAGTCACAGCTTTGTTTTTGCTCTGTTAACTATGATTTAACGGGTGGTACACCACAGGAAATTTATTTTATATTTTATAGTAATATTAAATTTTCATAAATTTAGTTTAGTAATAAAATTACACATTTTTATTTTTAGTCTTTTCTATATTTTAACTATTATGAAATATTATAATTTTTATCATGATAAAACATTATGAAATATTACTATTTGTATAATGTATAATTAATAAGAATAATATTTTGTATCTATTAAAGAGAATACTATTAGCCTTACCAAAAAAAAGAGAATACTATTATTGTTTGCATAATTTATAATTATTTAATTTAATTAATTGTTAATATTTAAGTGAGACATATAATATATATATAGAAAACAAATTTGCTATTACTAAGGAAATTATGTAAAATTAATTAGTTTCTATAATAAAAATTCGATTTTGTAAATTTACCATATTTCACTTACTGTTTTTAGTGCAATTTTGTAGGGACTAAAATTGTAAATAAAATTTTAAATTACCATAACTAAAAGGGTAAAACACAAAATGTACTTAAAAATGTATATATAGATAACTTGATATTAAATCAGGAGTATTATTATTCCTACTTTATACTAATAGTATTATACATTGTGTTTAATATGCAAAGAAAGGGAAGAAGAAAATAAGCAATTACAATGTTTTTGATTAAAATAAAATATTGAAGCATACCTACATGGTCGACCTATGTGACAGTGTCTCCTGTTACTGTAACATAACCTGAATTATTTTGAGCTATAGATGAGATATGTCTGCCTTAGCAACTGATATCATATCATTGTTGTCTTCTTATCTTCATTATTTTCTTACTCGCAACTATTTGTTTGTAGCATTCATTTGACCTATTCACACTCTCGATATAGGCTTTTCCCCCCTTTTGGACAAGGGGAAAAGACCGTAGTCTTAATCTAATAGTTGCACAAATATCGAATTGGACGTTTGGTATGAGAAATTAACGACTTTGACAAGATTTCCAAGGATACTTGTGGTATTATGTTTTTTTTTAAGGTTTTACTTTTATTACAAAACTCTACATAATGTCAATGGAATTTGAGTGTAATTTAAACGCATAATACTTTGAATTTAAACAGAATTTAATTTATGACAAAGTTTACTCAATTTTCACACTAAAAACATAAATCATTCATATGTTTAAAATTAGTATTTCTGAATTTGGAACAGTTTACAGATATTAAAAAGATATAACTTGTACCAAATTAATCATATGAATCCATTGTAATTTGCGATAGATTTGTCACTAAAACAAAATTGTAACTAGTCAAAACAAAAAAAAAACTAGTCAAAACATCAAGTGTTTCTTATTTACGGCCAGACTAGCCCTGTTTGCCATTGCAGGGTTGCTCATTGGTGTTGACACTTTACCAGCCTTCAAATCTCTCCACAATCGGCTGAACCAAAATATTTTACTTAAAATCCAATTAAATAGGTAAAAAAACTAATGTGGTAAAATTGATACAAAATATCTATTCATTTCATAATTCCATATCCATATTGTTACAATTTTTATTAACCGTACGATTATAAAGCTACAATTTTATGTTTTTTTTCCTTTGTCACATAACAAAAGACTTGGACAATTGATGGGTGTTTCTAAACAAAAATATAGTTCAATAAAAAAGATGTTGATATTCATAAAAATCAAGTACATTATTGACATGTTCCTTTTGATAAATAAATGAATGACTTGCTTGAAAAGGACTAATATAATTATAGATTTCTATAGTATGCCCTTGGCTTATTCGACATCGTAGTGTGGGGGAAAGATCTCTATTATGAGGAGGATACGACCATTTTTCCTGCTGTTGAGTATGTTCATACGGAAACGATTAGGACAAGCTAGTGGAGACGTAATCTTGTTCAAGTTACATTCTCTTTTGTTTTCGGTGAGTTAAAATCAAAACTTAAACTATCATATCTGCTCAAAAAAGTAGTTGAATTTTCGCTTTTACTTTCCAATATGTCGGAGAAGTATATTTCACTCTCAAGTCAAATGTAAATAACTTTTTTACTGGTGAGTTCATATAATTTATAACTGAGACGAAGATTGTAATTGCTTTTTAATTAGTCGAAACCACTTATTTCAAATTTGAATCTTACAATGATGAAATACATCGAATAATTAAGAATATATATATGATTGGATATGTATACTATACCTATATATATTAAATCCAAAAATAACTGAAAATTTACCAAAAGAAAGTGGAGGCATTAAATCCAAAAATAAGTGAAAATCATTAAACTGCCAAGTAAAAAAAGTGAAAACATTAGTATAATATATTTTTTTTAACTACGTGATACAGAATTCGGGTAAATGCATTACATATCTCGTTTTACTGAATATTTTTGTCGGTCGTTTTGAGAGAGAGAGAGTCTCTCGCGTGGGTTAAAAGAAAAAGCTCGTCCTTTCGGAGCGTCCAAAAGCCACACGCTCCACACCCAAATTTTTAGAGAAATTTGCAAATATTAATCTTAAAAACTTATAAATTCAATAGATAATATAAATATATTTATATATGATATATTGTATATAATGTATAATTGGCAACTTCAAATTTGTCATGTGGATAAATTTTCAAAATGATTCCTCCTATTTTTTGTTAGTCTCTATCGTAACAAAACAAACCAAAAAAAAAATTATATATAATAATATAATTTGGAGTGGGTACGTCATCTGAAGATTAGAGATATAATAAATAGAAAGAGGCATGAAGTGAGAGAGTTTTAAAGAAAAGCAAAGATTTCTAAAGAAGAAGAAGAAAAAAAAAGAAACAAGAGAAAAAAATGGTGATAAAAAGGATAGAGCTGTGTATAGAGCTAATGAAGATAGGTATGGAGTTCGTGGTGGTGGTGGCTGAAGCCGTCCAAATTGTTATGCGGCAAAACCTCAACCACCGTGCTCCTCCTCAACCTCCGCGTCGACTAATCCGACAAGGCCTCGTCCCGTATCCCGCTTCTCACCCTTCTCCATTCCTCTTTGGATTTTTCCCTTGAAAATTAAGAAACATGAAATTTTATATTCTGCTTCTTTCTCTTTTTCTTCTTCTTTATTAC
>NC_025696.1:3212995-3235425 GCF_000633955.1 Camelina sativa | reverse complement strand
AAACAAAGTAATACACGCAATTGGGTTGAAGAATATTAAGACGTGCAGCGGAAACAATTTGCCCCCTAAGCTAAGTCCAGGTTCAACCAAAAAAATTGTTAATGTTTTCATATGTTTCTTCCTTATGTACTTCACGGAAAGTTATATTCAATTAATTATTATGATGCTTTTGATTAGTTTTGGGAGATGCCTTGGTGTTCTGGGTTTGGACTTTTTCTTATATTTGGAAAGAAGAAGAAATAAAACTATAGGAATTGAACATGGTTCGTTAAATCGGTTAATGTATACTATCCCCATTCCCCGTAATGATCAGTAACTAACTAACTAGGCATTTGAGCAATTGTCTTGTCTTGGGGTTAACTATATTAAAATAGTTCACGAAAAATATCTACTTCAAAGCTCCACAATTTTCAAAAGATGTTTCTTACATATATAATTAAGGAATATACATGTTTAAATGTTTAGTTTGTATACTTCGGCCATTATCATTATTTTGTTTTTCGTATATACATTTCTTTGAAAAAAACAAAAATAAACGGGTAATATATAAAGATATGTATTTTAGTATGTATTTCACGTGAGAAGATATGTATTTTAGTACATATGCGTCCAAGTTCATTGAATATCACGAAAATAATACTACTAAACATATGTACTTATCTAATGTTTTTTTTTTTTTTTATGTTTTTTGTTTTGTTTTTCTTCATATATAATGTAATATGGTAAAGTAAAGATTAAAGAAATGATCTAATGTTTAGTACTATATATATTCATTAGATCACTTCTTTAATCTTTACTTTACCATATCACATTATATATTAAGAAAAAACAACAAAAAAAAACTTTTTTATATATTAGGATATTATTGATGCAATAAAATCATACAATTTGTCATTGTTAGCATTAGATGTAAATTAATTAATAACTTGCAGAATAGTTTATAACGAAAACTGATGAATAAAAAACGTTTTTCGAGGGGTGAAATTGTAATTTTCATGATGGATTATTAAAACTTTTCACAGAAAGGACTTTTACGTATAAATACAACGTAAATACAAATTATGTTTTAAGGTTGAAAGATTTTGACCCCCGATGCGATGTAAGTAGGTTTATATATCACCAAGAAACAAAAAAAAAAAACCATCATGTGTAGTGTCAGGTGTGAGGTGACGCTAAAGATAGCAACAGCCGGTAAATTGGATTTGGGTTAAGATCTAGAGACTACCACTACCACGCACGATGCGTCTTGATCATGTTGCAGATGATGACGGTTGTAATGATTGGTTCATTCCTCTTTTTCACCTTCCAAATTCAAACTCGTAATCTTCAAATTGAAAGTTTTTTTTAGAACTAATATATACGCTATATATAACACATGTATCTAATTTGATATCCAACCCAATCAAAAGTCCGAGTAATTGAAGCTCTAGTTTCGGTAAAATGGAAAATGTAGTCCATGTATAAAAAAAATTTCATTAGAAAATGTAGTATTATTAAGATTCGGTATTGACAGTTCTAGTTAGAGAGTTAACAGTTTCATCTTTCAAACGTTAATTAAATACCAAAAGCTAATCCGGTGGGAACAAACTCAATTATTTAAAGTTGGGCGAGAGTAGTTATTAACTTAAAACTTAATGCAATTGTACGTGTTGTCATTCTCAACTTACGTTAATATTTTTTGCTGCGAAACATATTATAAAATTTAGTTGATACCTGACCATTTGAAAACGAGTTGTGGCTTACGATGAGTTGACTATGCTTGCATTATTTACGATCGGATCAGATTGACATATTTATTTTATACATACCACATTTGATGATTATGTTACAAAATATAATGGTTTAGTGCTTGAGAACTAGCTAGCTTTGTTGGTCGAGCCCATGCCTTCCAAGC
Organism: Camelina sativa; assembly: GCF_000633955.1. Taxonomy (NCBI): domain Eukaryota; kingdom Viridiplantae; phylum Streptophyta; class Magnoliopsida; order Brassicales; family Brassicaceae; genus Camelina; species Camelina sativa. Next base: position 3,233,531 of record NC_025696.1, on the reverse strand, counting down.
TAGTACTGTACTACTACTACGTATATTCATCGATCCCTCATCCTAGAGAGTAGAGAGAGACTTGAAACCCAAACAAAAAACAAAAGCAGTCGGAACATTATAAACATACATACATACATATAACAGACCAGACTGCGTATGTAGTTCAAGTTTCTACAGAAAGCAATGCGTAAATAAAGTTTCCATAATTCACCAGTACAAAATTGTGCAAGCTTATTGCCAAATATATGAATAGATTAAGACGAAAGTAACGTAACACAACAGCATCTCACATTAATGAGTTAGTTGGCTGATAATAATACTACAAAAACAGTGATGTCTTTATCAAGTAAAGTAGTATTTTTTTGTGTGTTCATATCTCCAGAGAATAAACGTTGCAATTAAGATTTAAGATTCCCTTAACATAGTAGGTCAACATATAATGTATGTATTAAAAGGAGTATATTATATTATAGTACATACTATTATGTAATAATCTAGTCCTTTTTTTGGTTTTGACAAAAAAGAAAAAAGAAAATCTGTTAAAAATAAAAAATAATTAAATACGTACAGATATCTGCAATTCCAAAAGAAGATGGATGTTCACGGAAACAATTAATGATACTAACTGAACATGGACGAGAATTGAGGCAGATACAGTTTATGAGTCATTGACGTAAAGACAAAAACAGCTTTCTCCATTGTTCTTCTTTGTTTTGTCGAATCCAATACTCGTCCTTTACTCACGGGTAATATAAATATAATACCCTTTACTCGACCCTAAAGCTGTGGGTACCCTTTTTTTGGGACGGGTACGAGCCGAGTAACGGGTCGAGTACGGGTAACGGATATTAGTGCCCAGGCCTAACATAAACTGTTTTGAATAACTGTGGATTTTAAAGTTGATTTTTAAATCAGCAATTCAATAACCGTGAATTCAATAAGACTTTTTAAAATCAATGGTTGAAACATAACATTTGTAAATTTTACACAAATCACTTGATATTTTTCACTTTTTTTTTTGCATTTAATTACCTATATATTCAACGCTGAGACTTTTTAATTAATCAATTGTCAAGAATAATCGATCTTGCTAGTTGGTTTGTTCCAAAGTTCATTCATAGTATAAGATTTACTAAAAATTATAAACCATTAGTTAGAACTTAGAAGAAGAGAAGAGTGTGAAAACAAACTCTTTTGCTTAGTAGAAGTTTAATCGACCATAAGAAGTTGTAATGTACAAAGTAAATATATACGACCTGTTGTAACAAACAACAACAACTCTTTTTTTACATTACCCTTCTTTTTTCTTTTTTTTTTGTTTGCTTCTTCATTTTGTTTTGATATGTCATATTTTTTTTACCGTTTCTCTTCTTCTTCCTCAAATTTTTCTTTTTTTACAAATAGTCCAAAGACGATACAGAGCTGCTACGCATATATAGCCTTCTTCTTTTCTCTTCCGACTGATATTAGTAGCCTGGGAACATTGGCGGCGGTGGGGATGCGTATTGGTGGCCGATGAACTTTGGTATGCTGAAATCATCATCACTTGGAGCTGGTGCTTGAGCCGTTGGGGAGTTGATCTTCGGCGTTCCTGGCGGAGATTGTGACGGCGGTGGCGAAAAGACCGTTGGTGTTGGTGAAGGTTGGACTGGCGATGGCGANCTGGAACTGGCGATGGTTTGTCAACCGGTTTAGTTGGAACTGGCGATGGTTTGTGAACCGGCGTAGTTGGAACTGGCGCNGAGCTAACAGGTGCTGGTGGCGGCGGAGAGTAAACCGGTGGGGGCGGGGAGTGAACCGGTGGCGGTGGTGGCGAGTGAACAGGTGGCGGTGGCGAATGGACCGGTGGTGGCGNCTGTGAACCGGCGATGGTTTGTGATCCGGCGTAGTTGGAACTGGCGCTGGTTTGTGTACCGGCGTAGTTGGAACTGGCACTGGTTTGTAAACCGGCGATGGTTTGTGAACCGGCGTAGTTGGAACTGGCGCTGGTTTGTGTACCGGCGTAGTTGGAACTGGCACTGGTTTGTAAACCGGCGTAGTTGGAACCGGCGATGGTTCCGATGGAGTTGAAGAGCCATCACCTCCGCCACCAGCGCACTTGTCCTTGCTACAATCAACTGGGCGGTTAATCACGACGGCACATTCCTGGGAAGATCGTTGGTCAGGTCGAGCAGGCAAGCAATTACGTATGTCGTCCAATGCAATTTCCTTGCGAGCACCACCTGGAACACACGAACCTCCTTGTCCATTGAAGTAATTGTACGAGTAAGNCGGAGAGTGCACCGGTGGGGGCGGAGAGTGCACCGGAGGTGGCGGAGAGTGAACCGGTGGTGGCGGAGAGTGCACCGGCGGTGGTGGAGAGTGTACCGGAGCCGGAGGAGGAGAATGAATCACCGGAGGTTGTGACTGAGGTGGAGGAGGGCTGCGCCTTTTCGTCACTGGAGATTGATCATAAGGATCATCCGGTTGCGGTGACTCTTTTGGCGGTTGTGGTTTTTGAACCGGCCGAGATGGAACTGCCGGAGCTGGAACTGGCGATGGTTTGTCAACCGGTTTAGTTGGAACTGGCGATGGTTTGTGAACCGGCGTAGTTGGAACTGGCGCTGGTCTGTGAACCGGCGATGGTTTGTGATCCGGCGTAGTTGGAACTGGCGCTGGTTTGTGTACCGGCGTAGTTGGAACTGGCACTGGTTTGTAAACCGGCGATGGTTTGTGAACCGGCGTAGTTGGAACTGGCGCTGGTTTGTGTACCGGCGTAGTTGGAACTGGCACTGGTTTGTAAACCGGCGTAGTTGGAACCGGCGATGGTTCCGATGGAGTTGAAGAGCCATCACCTCCGCCACCAGCGCACTTGTCCTTGCTACAATCAACTGGGCGGTTAATCACGACGGCACATTCCTGGGAAGATCGTTGGTCAGGTCGAGCAGGCAAGCAATTACGTATGTCGTCCAATGCAATTTCCTTGCGAGCACCACCTGGAACACACGAACCTCCTTGTCCATTGAAGTAATTGTACGAGTAAGTGAAGTTCACCAAATTAGGCAACTTGCAAATGTTATCCGGTACAAGTCCTGTGAGTTTGTTCCCGGAGATATCAAATTCCTCCACACCGGTCAACCCGACAAAGCTAGTCGGGAGACGACCTATGAACGAGTTCTTGCTTGCATCGAAAACTGTCACATTCGATAACTTGCCGATTTCGGACGGGAAACAACCTCCCAAAGCATTGTCCATAAAGACAATCTCGTTGAGATTCTTCATATTGCCGATACTCTTAGGGATACAACCGGTGAATTTATTGTTAGCAAAAGTCACAACCGAGGCCGGAGATTCCCCTAGAGATTCAGGAATCACCGAGGTGAATCTATTGTTGTTCAAGAAAATGGCGTCAAGTTGCTTCTTGAAAAGCTCAGGAGGGACTTGACCTTCGAAATCGTTGAACCTAAGGTCGAAGTATTTGACTTCAGGCCAAGAGAGGACAACGTCAGGGAAAGTTCCAACGAAACGGTTGTTACTGACATCGAATTCGTGCATTAGCTTCAACTTCTCAAAGCTTTTAGGTATAATCCCGCAAAACCGGTTTGAATTCAAATGGAACATAGCAACATCTGTCATCAAACCAAGCTCAGCAGGCAAATGTCCTGCGATATCAGCACCGTTTAGGTCAACACCAGCTACAACCGTGACCTCGGAATCATCAAGAGCTGGCGCACAAACCACACCGGTGTAGCTACACACGTGCGGGCCATGCCAGTTTCCCGTGGTGTTAAACGGGTCTGAATATATTGCCTTTTTCCAAGCCTGAAGAGCTATATAAGCTTTCTTGAGCCTTGTGTTGGCAAATGTAGCCTTGAGATCAACCTCGTATTCAATGTCATCAGGAAGTTCGCCATTCTCTGGTAACGTTAAGAGCTGTCGCTGCACAATGAAGGCAGCTTCTGTATCGGTTAAGGCAAATGAGACAAAGGGAGAAGATAGGAAGGAGAAGAATAAGAGGAAGAAGCAGCAGCCAAAGGACGGAGGTTTAGCCATGGCTAAAACAAAAACCTTGGAAAAGGCCCAAGGCTGCTTATAGAAGGGCATGAGAGGGTTCGGGAAGGACACAAAGCTGTATTATATTAATAAGCTAACGGTTTTTCATTTTGCAATCACCAACGGTTTCCCTTAACATACTTTGTCTATAATTAGGCCAACTCTTGATTTTAAGGATTTTGCTTCAGATCCGGAGGACATATTATCAATAATAGAAATGGTGGTTAAAAGAAACAAGTAAAAAAGCTAAAGCAGACTCTCTAAATCAAAACCGGTCACTATTATAGGACACATCCTTCAAAAAAACGAGAGGTAGTTGATTCATTACCGAACATCACGCAATGACACAAACCCTATTTGTCTCTCACCAGTTCACGTGTGCTGCAAGATACCTCCCCTGAGGGATTACGAACGATGTTTATATGATAATCCAAGGGATCAAGACACAATCAATGGTAAAATTCATTGTTTCTTCACCAGAGCTCCCTCGGCTTTTTCTGATATGCAGTTTCTTCTCTATTCTAAACATTTCAGATTCCCTAGAATAACCCAAAATTTCTTAATTAAAAATCTTTTTTCTAAGAATGATGTGAAAACAGAAGTATCAAACTTTGTCATTTCCTATACTTGCAATCTCATCGATTAGCCACGTCGTCCTTGTCTACCCCATGATCCTTACAAACTTCACTGAACGGTTAAAAATTTGCCATTCCGCTAATATGAATGGCTAAATTGCTAATATAAATCGTTAGACTATACATGTCAATAACTTGTCAAATAAAAAATCGCCATCCAAATAAAAATCGCATTACTTACTATACTATGCAGTATAATACCATTCCCCGTGGCAAATCGTTACATTTTACACAGTGCCGGCTTAAATATATTACATGCCCTTACCCAAACTAAAAAAAAAATATCCCTCAACCTATTGAAAAACTTATTAATTATTTTTTTTGGTTCTTTTTAGTTCATATAATTTTCTTTTTTTTGCCCCTTTCTAACTTACAAATTTTTTTTTGTGCCCCTTTAACTTACAAAGTTTTTTTTTTGTACCTTTTTTAACTTACAAATTTTTTTTGTATCCCTTTTCTTATACGTATATGCCCCTTTAATTTATGTACCCGGGGCGGTCGCACTGCCCACCCACCTAGTTAAAACCGGCACTGATTTTACAAGACATAAGTTGTGTACATGTTTCTAAGGTATATTTACCTTGACAGTAAGATGGGAAAAGAATCAATTACTTCTTAAAGAATTTATAAATTTCATTTTGGAAAAAAAAACAATGTTCTAAAAGTGTAAAGTATATATATGATATATAAAAATAAAAATAAAAAAGAATATAAATTTGCCGATCATACTAATACTACGAAATATTTCCTAGTTAACATAGACAAAATTTAAGAAACAAAAAAACCAATGCTATTTCCATCCCATTAGATCCCTTTATAAGGCTCTCTTTAGCCTCACTCTATACAACAAACAAAACCCTCTCCACATTCGTCACCCACACTTTCTATTCTTTATCTCTATTCATAGTAATTCATCTACACTTCCTAAAGCTTTCACATTCTGGGCTTCACCATCCTTACCGGCACAACCTGAGAATATGTAGCAGCTTCTTTAGCAAAACTTCACCATCACAAGTGATGTTGTTTGGTATGTGTTCTTTATCTATATTTACCTGATCCTCCTTCAATGAACTATCATCGTTATTTGCTTCTCTTTCGCGTTTTCTGCTCACCTCTTCCTTCTCCTCTTCTTCATCTTCTTCTTCTCTGAAATTTTGACCTGACGCCTCTGTAGATACAAGAAAAATCAATGGAGGCGAGAGTTTAGACTAGACATAATTTTACCATCAGGAAGAGACGAGCACACAAGTTCTAAGCAAAAGACATTCATGTGTGGGTTGGGTGATAAATAGATAGCAGACCAGATCTCATATACATGTCCTTCACTTCTTTGATTATCCTCAAGTCATATCAACTCTATGTTCTGCACCAAAGCCTTCTAAAAGCCAATGCAGAGTTAACTTAAGAACTGACTTAATCAAAAGTTTTCGCCTAATTCTAAAATAGATTTTACAATATGAACATAGTATAGTCTAATTGGGTACCACAGACCATAAGAAGAAGAAAAGGACAAAAAGGGAAGATGCCAAACATATAACTCATCAAGAGGGGTTCGACTGAACTAGGTAAGCAAATGTTACCTGAGTGTTTGGTTTCTTCATGACATGTCCTTGGACATTGGACAGCAGTTCCCATGGTGTAGTTTCCGTTGGAATTTTGAGGCTTGCTTCTTAATGTATTTTTCTGAGGACGAAACTCAGATGACGTCTCCAAATGAGCTAGTTTCTTTCCAAAGTTAACCTTTTGCCAGCAGCCATTTTGTAAGACAGTAAACTGCAAAACAAGATTGTTGTCAGTTTCACTGAAGGGATTACAAAACAAACGAGGTCATAAAAGAAAACAGCAAGAGAATCAGCAAACCTGATCAGTAGATTTGCGAGGTTTAGACTGCACATCACGAGTTCTAGAAAGTCTCTTCTGAGTCTCTCCTCCAAGGAAGGAATACAACTGCCTAACAAAAGAGTTCTCCAAATAATCGAGATATGAGTTGTGTTTCTCATTCGTCCACTCAACACATTCATCCTGCAAAACAAGAAACGGCAATGATGTTAATATACCGCACGAAGAATTCAACAAGAGAATAAACACCATTACACAACACACTTAAGTCAACCAGTATTACATTCAGCTGCAACAAATTTTAACTTTTGACCACACAATGTAAGGTTACATCATTGAGTAAAAGTGTGATATGTACCACTTGCAATTGCAACCACTAATCACCAACTATAAATTACTAGTTTAAAAGCAAGGAGTTATTGGAATTGGCCGTAGGAAATGGATTATGATTGATACATATCACAAGGGGTTAGTTAGTAATAGATCTCAAGATCATCAGATCAGGCAAAGAGATTTGCCTCGGCGTCCAAAGAGTTGTTGAAAATTTTGAAATCATCTTGTGGAGTGCTAATAAGGGGGGGGGGACAAAAGAAACCCAAAGCAATCGCATTTAGAATACAATTCATTGGTTTGAAACCTGTTGTAAACAGATCTGAAGTTTCCTTCCCATATATAACAACAACACAAAAGCTAACATAAATAAATTTAGTTTCCAAATCGATAAGAACAAACCAAAAAAGCAAAGATATTTTTTTTTGGTTTGTGTGTGTTTACTTATCTCATTACGAAAATATCTAAAATCTCCATAAAAGCAGAAAAAGATATATAATTTTTTTTTCCCCTTCTAATATACGAATCAAGTTCAAATTCTCTAAGAATCAAAAACGAGACCTAGAAAGGGAAGCAAAGAGGAAGATTTTGTTATGGTTTTTTTTACCAGTTTCGAATCAGCATCGCAAGGAGAGGAATCAGCGGTAACACCGGACTCGAGCGAGTTGGAGAGAGTCGACTCGCTCTGATGAGATTCAGAAGACGCTGCCGAGGAGGAGCCTCGATCCATCTCCAGAGAAACAATATTCACCCTGAAATCATTCTCCATCGTTCCTCTCTGATTCATCATAAACACACACAAAGAACTAACAATAATATCTCTTTAGGATTAAAAAAAAATGGTTCTTCTACGAAAGAGCCAAGAGACCTTGAGAGAGAGAGAGAGGGGAATGAGAATGAAGAAGAAATAGAAAGAGAGAGATGAAAAAGGAAAAAAAGAGGAAGAGAAAATATCCACATGGCGTCGCTTTTACACGTGTCATAGTATGCCACGTCATCAGAGTCGCTGATAAAAAAATGAAAATATCTCAAGACAAATATCAGCCCGGAGATATTTTTCTGGAGGAGGTTCTGAATTTTTTTTTTTTTCTTTTTTGTCAACTTAATATAGAAATAGAGAATGGATGCTCTCTCTTCGTCCCATATTAAAAAGGGTAATATTAGTAGATAGCACAAATATGAAGAAAAATAAAAAAAATACCCTAATAACATTTTTTTATAGGTAAATATTATAAGACTTACGTTTTTTTTAAAGTAAAAAGACACAATAATCCTTTTTGTTTTATTGTTAGATAGAAAGAGTGAAAGATTTGGTATGATTTTTTAAAATAGCATGTAATATTTATATTTTACATGTTATATTGAACTAAATAACGTTTAGTTGTAAACCCAAACCGACAAATAGTCTCGTTTTAATTGTAAAATCTAAACCCTAACCATCTAATTTCGTTTTAATTGTAAAATCTAAACCCTAACCATCTCATTTGTGAACCCAAACCGACATATAATTTCGTTATAATTGTAAAATCTAAACCCTAACCATCTCATCTGTGAACCCAAACCGATATATAGTTTCGTTCTTATTATAAAATCTAAATCCTAACCATCTTATTTGTGTATCCAAACCGACATATAATTTTGTTTTAATTGTAAAATCTAAACCCTAACCATCTTATTTGTGAACCCAAACCGACATATAATTTCGTTCTAATTGTAAAATCTAAACCCTAACCATCTCATTTGTGAACCCAAACCGACATATAATTTTGTTCTAATTGTAAAATTTAAACTCTAATCATTTCATTTGTGAACCCAAACCGATATATAATTTCGTTCAAAAAACAAAAATGACATGATATTTTTTAAAATAACATGTAATATATGTAATGGATATAAAAGTAATTGTATATAAGGAGAGAGAATGCCATGTGGACCCTATGGTAGTTTCTTAATTACTTTTGATTTTTGTGGTATCTAGTGCATATTCCCTATTAAAAATTATGTCAGAATTTTAATTTGGTTTCTTGTCCTTTTTATCATTTTTTTTTTATTTTTTATTTTACTTTATAATATTTTTTAAAAGTTAAATTAGAGATCTGATAAGATTTTACACTTGACAATGATCAATCACCTCATTTTTATTTAAAGATAAGGATTCCTACGTGTGAGCTTCTCTATCTAGGGTTTTGGTCTTACGATAGCATATGTTTTTTTTTGGATTACAATTTCAGAGTTTTAAGGTTTAAGTAGATGCATCCTTTATCAATGAATTTATTTGGAGAGATGATAATGATGATGACTTCGTCGTAAGCTTAAAAACATAAGAGATTCTCGAAACAAATTCATTCAACATGAGTTGGTCCAACACGCAATACACTCGTCAAGAGTACTTTGTGTAAGCTTTTTTAATTATACAATAAAATGGTCAGGATTGGATCAAGAAGAAGAGTCTGATGCTAATTGCTGAACATAATTATAAAGAAGAGTCTGAAAACACGTTTTGTTTTAACTGTCTTCGCATATAAAGAATGGGTCAAAAGGTTTGTCACAAATGCTCTTAGTTCCATGTTCGTTACCGTAAATAAAACGTGTACTTTTAATTAAGAAATCTAAATAATATGAAAATACTAAAATGAAATGCGAAACTATAATTTTATGGTAAAATTATGAGTTTTTTTGTTTTGTTTTTTTGCCTCATCTTTTGCAATGCTGATGGTACAGAACTACAGATCATGGTATCCGTTTAACTAGTAAGTTGTAACATCTCTAATATCTTTTTTACCCCCTCAGTTCTCTAATGTTTCTAGATTGCTGATCGAAAAAAAAATAGATTAAAAACAACAAAAAAATGGTTATTTATACATACACTTATTAACTTTGATTGAATATGATTTGAATTTGGATAATGAGATGACGACAATAAATATTAAAATATGATTAGATTTATAAAAAAGTTGATAGGATAAATGCGAAAAAAAAAAACTAATTAAAATTAGCGCTAAGAGACATTTGCTGACGTGTGCAGTGGTTGGTTCGAAAAAAAAAATATCTGCCGCTCCGTTCCTTTCAAACCAAAAAAAATATCTGCCCTTTTTCTTTCCACAACCCAAAACAAATATCTCGCGACAATAATAGTTTTCTAATAATGTCTACGACCACTTCTTTATATCCCTAAATGTAAGACCACTTTGCTATTGGTTCGATATATCTTTTTTATATATAGAGGGGTGTATTTAAATTGACATTTTAAGTGATTTGTGTAAAATTACAAATCCTATGTTATTCAATCATGGATTTTAAAAAGTCTCCTGAAATCCATTGTTATTGAACTGATGATTTAAAAATCTACTTTAAATCCACTGTTATTCAAAACAATTTGTGGATTTGGATTTTAATAAATTTTAAGGATTCTGGAGGATTTGAGAGGATTTGTTTAGTTAAAAATACAGAAATCTAAATCTCATGGTTTTAGGTGGGATTTGAAAAGAATTTTCCTATAAATCATATCAAATTCCCTAAAATCTACAAAAATTCCAAATTTTTTAAATCCCATCAAATCCTCCAAAATCATTATTTCAATACATCCCCATAGATTCTACCTTGGAGCTAGATGTGTATACATTTATATATCCATCGAGATCTTCTTTTTGAGATCCTTGCTTGTTGTATATATAAAGATTGTGCATTGTTTATGTATAAAATATACTACAACTTTTACAATTTCTATTCTAGTAGTAAACTAAAGATAGATCGATTCTTACAACTTACAAGGTTTTGTAAACAATTCGATTGCCTCCACGGTCACCTACCGCGGATTCTCTCGTTTTCGGTCACCATATCAAACTGAAACATCACCCCATTAAGTATTAAGAAATATCAATCATCTCAAATGCATTCTTTTAATACTTCGTAGATTCTTTATTTTAGATATATATATATGTACATTACCCGGCCCATTGAGATCATTCTTAATTAAGATCCTCTTATGTACTCTTATCAATAATATACAACTCTTTATAAGCTCTTGATAGCTATTACAATTTTCTTGATGTTTTCTTAAGCAAAAGCCTACGGTCTATAATTAGGTTAAAGCTAACCATATCTTCTAGTCAGGGATGCTTCTAGTTCGCTTTGTAAAAATGTGGATCTAAATTTTAACATAATTTGATATCTACTCACTCGTACGTAAACCTGACCAAATTCACTTTACATACTATGTACGTAACGCTTCAATAGCTAGTCTCATGTTTGTGGATTATGATTATATTTTTTTTCGTTGGTACACTTAAAAAAATAAAATAAAATAATCTATTCATGTATTGTCGGTTTCAGTCGGCAATTGAACATGCAACAATCTCGTGTTTTCACTTAAATCACTCAAGATAATTGTGTAGAACTGAAAACAACATTTGACCATAACAGTTACGTAGTTGTTCTAAAAGAGATCTTTTAATCTTTTTTATACCATGTTTTGGGGATGTTGGTAATCTGCATATACTTTAAACTAATAAACATGACATCCTCATCGTAGAATCCTTGCTAGTATGTTTATGTTTACAGACGCTTAATTTATCTTGTGGTGACTAATCTCTGATTTTAATAAATTTTCAACGAACATGGTGCAGTATCATTTTAAAACTTAACAAAGTATCGTCTGATGTCATAGTAACAAACTCACAAATGCTACGATTTTGTGAACTTCACGAAATAGCTAAATCAACCGTCCGTTGTATACACTACGACATTGTAAAATGACATCAAAACTGAAACACTTGTGATATCGCCATATCGGTAGCTCGGGTATACCAAAAAGAACTAAGAAATTTCAAATCCGAATAGTAGCAACGGAGAGGAGCTTAACTTATTGCGACCCAAAAAGACTAATGTAACAGGTTATGGTCTCGAGTCCAAATATAATATGCACGGCCGGACGGCCCGGACCTTTTTTGGTTAAGGTACAAAAGAAAAGCCAAAATCGTGATAGTTGAAGATATTTTACATCCTAAACCTCTCACGATGGCTATGCTTACACATTTCTATAAGGCTTTGATCCATATCTTTAATAGTTTGAGAAAGAAAAAGAAAAAAAAAATACAATTCTTCCAACCAATTCACAATTCATAATTCATAGGTGTGATTGGTAACGTAGCCAAAACTGTACACAAAAACTGTAAGTTGAAGCTGTAAGCTTTTACGGAATAGTGCAAAAATGTAAAAAAAAAATTGTACAGGAAAGCTGTACAAAAAAGCTGAAAGTAAAGTTTTTAATAAAGTTTTTGATAAAGTTTTTGTGATCGGTAAAAAATCAAAACTATACAAGTGGTAAAACTTTGTTTGTGTCACCAATCAAAGCCCATATAATATAGTACCACATTAATCGGCTCTTACCACACACACACAAGATAAAAAGCAAACAAAAATCATACAAGGAAGAAATAAAATTATAATTTTTGGTTAACCATTAATTAGAATTCTAAATTTGAATTTCTAAAATCATATAATCTATATTACAAAACTGTCATTCCTCTGTACATCACATCAGAACAAACAAGCAATAATTAATTTCAACCGTAGAAGAAAGTAAAATTCATTAATCATAAATTGAAAAACATCAATTATTTGGTTCGCCGGAGAATTGTCGCACCGAACAAGCAACCACCTGTGCCCATTGCTTCAACCTCAGCTTCATCGTCTCCGGATCATCACCTGTTCCAATTCTCCACCGTCAGATCAAAACACAAAAAAAAAAAATCACAAAAATTAAAAAATTCACACATACCTTGATCAACGATCGTCGTGCTAGAATTGCTAACTTCACCTTCCGAAGCGATCGACGAAAGAGACGAAGTTCGTGACAATCTGCTACTATACTGTTTATTCACAGCGCAATACAAACCAAGAGCTGGTAGAGTTTCGGATAATCTCGGATCTAAATCAGGCGAATCCGGTTCGAATCCGAATCCAAGCTCGATACATCCTTTAAGCTCTTCAAGATCTTCATCCGACACGCTTTTACTCCGACCAAGTCGTCCCGATGGCCTCTTTCCCTTTTTCTTTAGCCAAGCTTCTTCTCTATCTGCATCTGGCGACCATGAATGCTGTTTTACTAACGGTTTAGGCGGTGGTGCAAATCGTTTCGACATTTTCAAAGCGGCTAGGTTTTTTTTTTTTTGTTTGTTTCTTCTTCTCTGTTTTGGGGTTAATAATCTCTCTCTCTCTCTCTGATGGTGTTTTAAATCTATACGGCAAAAACGCGTGCAGAGCACTTCTTTATATATATATACACTTAATTTATTTATTTATTAGCATAAAAATGTTAATATTTGAAAAGTGTCATTAAACTTTAATACCATGTTTTCCGATTTCTTTTTAACTTTTTTTGATTTTTAACTAAAATTGGTATGGCTTGTTTGATTAAATGGGAAATATAATTTTCTTAAATGAGAAAGATTTTCTCTAATATTTTAAATTTGATTTGTTTACCTTTTTTTTTTTTTTTTTTACCAGCAACGAAGCAAACACATTTTACTTATTAGATGTCATCATCATGTCTACTAGAAGGTAACCATAACTGACCTTAATTAGTAGTAAAAAGATTGGTGATGTACAATTTATGAATTGCTTCTTCTTTTTGTATAGTGCTCAAACAGAAGAAAGAAAAAGAAAAAGGACCAAAATATGAAACTTGACAAAAAGTTCTGATTATGCCTCGACTTTACACAAATAAAATTCACTTTTTATCATTACATAAGTAGAATCAAACAGTGACATCGCTCGCGGACAAGAAGTGAAAATGAGAATTTAACAGAGAAATAGAGACTCTGACAAAAGTATCCATTTTGGGTCAACCGTATCCGGTCCACGGCTGGTAAGTCTTCAACAAACGTGGCCATTAAAGTACTACTAGTAGTAATGTTTTCTCATTCTCTCTATCAATAATTCTTATTAGGGTTGTTGTTGAAATTATACAAATTTCAATAAAAATGATTTGGAGTTGTCATGTTTATTTTCTTAAAGTTGACAAAAAAAAAAAATGTTTATTTTTCTTAAAGTCGTTTTATTTTAAGAAGAAAAATCGATTACAACCTAAAAAAATAAAAGTCATTAGATGTTTCATTAAACGATTACCACCAACTTTGATGTGTGTTTAAACGCAATTATTTCCTCCGACACACTAATTAAAATACTGATTACATTGTTTCAACAAAAAAATAAGAATTCTCAATAGATTTATTAAGGACAAAAAAAACAAAAAAAAAAACGAAGTGCCATCTTTTTTCTGTAACCCAATAAATTATTTATACTAGTAGAACCAAAAGATTGAGAGGATTCAACGATTGAAACCGTTCACACGTCTCGTCCTTTGCCGAATGACTTTCTGCTAAAGTAAACCACAAGCTGTCCACATGACTAAGACAGGCTGTGCCCATTGCCAAAATAAAGAAGCTTTCTTTGTTGTGACTTAACCTTCGTAAGCAAAGTTGGAATCTTTTTTCCCACCCAAAGTCTTCCTTGACCAGAGAGAGATATATAAACCTGGTTCAAAATTGATTGGAACCGGTTTGAATTGAATACAGTGGCATTGGTTTTTCTCTAAAAAAATCACCAGTAATCACCACAAGAGCAGACTCCATCCTTGAAATGATGAAACCGGTTTGAATCCCTCACAATGATCTCTCTCTCAGTGATTCTTGATATGAACTTTGTTACGTTATGGCAATCACCGCATACCCTGAGATTCTTGAAGATCTGTATTGTTGTCTTTGCAGGAGTGGCGATAAGTGCAAATGCAATAGCCAGTCTTTCACTATGCCTCATGAGGATATGCTCTTTTTCATCGTCTTCAACATCTTGCAAGACAAATCTATGGTCTGGGACATACCCAACCATCTTCAGTTTCGCGTGTAATGCTGTTAACTCTCTGTATATCTCTTCATACATTGGATGTGTTTGGTTTCCCGTGTAAAAGACTTCGACTTTGTTGTTTACTTCCATCGAGCTCCAACCCGGTGTCTTCCTCAAACCTTTGCCTCGGGCGATGGACCTTATTGTATCAACTCCTTCCCATTTTCCAGCAGTAGCATACATGTTTGACAATAGAACGTGATAGCCAACATGCTCGGGATCAACCTCAAACAAATGTTCAGATGCAACTTTTCCGAGATCAATGTTTCCATGGACTCTACAAGCGCTGAGAAGAGCTCCCCAAATAGATGCATCAGGCTGAAGTGGCATGCTTTTTATAAAGTTGAACGCGGTTTCTAACTGACCAGCTCGACCAAACAAATCTACCATACAACCATAGTGTTTCAAGCTCGGTGTTATCCCATAATCTGTTTGCATCAAATCAAAGCACCATTGACCTTCGTCTACTAGCCCAGAATGGCTACAAGCTGACAACAGAGTCACAAATGTAATGTGATCTGGTTTCACTCCTTCATCAAGCATGTCTCTAAACAGCATCACTGCTTTCTTCCCATGCCCGTGAAACCCATGACACGCTATTAGCGTGTTCCATGGCACCGAGTTCACTCTGGGGATTTGATAAAACAAAGAGAGTGCATCCTCTAGTCGTCCACATTTTCCATACATATCAGCAAGGCTTGTGCCAACAAAAACATCCAAATAAAGACCGTTCTTCAAGAGACGACCATGGAGTTTCATACCTTGACGCAATGCTCCAACCTGAGAACAAGCAGGCAAAACGCTCACCCAAGTCCCTTGGTTAGGAACTATCTCTCCACCTTCTTCCTCCATTACGTTATACATTTCCATAGCTTCACTAGCAAAACCATTTTGCGAATAACCAGATATTATAGTATTCCACGAAATTACATCTTTATTCGGGAGCCAGTTAAACACTGCTCTCGCTAAATCTACAAGGCCTAGTTTTGCATACATAACAACAACTGCGTTCCCAATGGTAACATCTTCCAAGAACCATCCTTTCCTCAAAGTGAAACCCAACACAGATCCACAAGCACGAATGTCCCCTAACTGCGCAAGTACAGAAGCCAAACTAATCATAGTAAGACAATCTGGTTGAACTCTACTTAACCTCATCTCCTGAAACAAAAAAATCGCTCTAAGCGGCTGCTCATTCAGCTCATAAGCCTTAATAATGGAATTCCAAGAAATCAAATCTCTCACAATCATCCTCTCAAAAACCTTCTGACAATCCCTAAGACTACCAAACTCAGCATACAAATCAATCAACTTGTTGGAAACAAACAACTCAGACTCCAAACCATGTTTGATCGAGTATGAATGAATCGTAACTCCTCTATTGAAATCACCAGCTTCAGTGCAAGCCGAAAGAAGACTTACAACAGTAACTGAATCCATAGCTCTCAACCCATCAGACAAAGCCAACGCCTCTTTAGCATTCCCACTTTGACAATACCCTGAAATCATCGCATTCCAAGAACCCATATCTCGAACAGGCATCACATCAAACAGCCTCCGTGCATTACCCACAACTCCATACCTACAATACAAATGAATCAAGGAAGCAGCAACATAGACATCCCATAAAAACCCAAACTTCAAAGCCAAGCAATGAATCTTATCCCCATCAATCACATTCCTACAAGCTTTCAAAACGGAAGGGAAAGTTCGGTAATCAGGTCCAAGTCCAGAACTTGACATAAACAGACTAAAACACCTAATAACCCCTGAAGAATCTCCCGCACGGCTATAACCAGAGATCATCGAGTTCCAAGCATAAACATCTCTGTTCTCGATATGATCAAACGTATGCCTAGCCAACGCAACGTTCCCAAGGTAACAATAGTGGTTAACGAGTTTAGCCGAGATACAAACGTTTCTGATCGCTTCAGATACAACGAGACGTGCGTGAAGGCATTTCGCTGATTGCACATTAGTGCAGTATCTGAAAAGTGTGTGAACATCATCAATCTCTTTACTTTCACTCACACGATCTTGAGAATACGCAGATACTGAGAATTCTCGGACTATAGCTCCGACGGACTTCAAAACTCGTTTAAAGCGCCCACCTTTGCAGGTCGGAACCTGTCTGAACAGTGAAAAGGTTTCAAATTTCATTAAATTTTCGAGGGAAGATGAGATTATTCAGAGGAAATTGATTTCATTTATGTACCTCAACATACATACAATCAGGGGGCTCTTGAAAGTTGAAACCTTCCGACGACTCCCACCTCAAGGTTTCAGATGAACTCTCAGAAGATAATCAAACTCACGAATAGTGATGAGTCAGTGAAGTAGAGATGGTGGTTGAATGAATCAGAGAGGCGATAAAGCGACGGTGAACTGAAAAGTCCAACGGAGGCTTTAGAGACGGCCGTCAAGATTTTAGTTGGAATAGATCGACCGGTTCACATATTTTTCTTATTTGATTGCGTTTCGGGGATTTAATTAGAACCCGGTTTAATTTGTAAATTGTGCGGTCTAACCACAAAACTTGAAAAGAACGCTAAATAAGGTAACTAAGATTTGAGTCCAATAAGGCCCAAAATGTTTGAGCCCAAATAGTATGTATCCGTTGCCTTAGACGGAGAGTGTTTGTAGCTAAGCAATAATGCAGAATGTAAAGAGGAACAGGATATGATGTACTATATTTTTAGTTTCTAGCCAAAGTAATATGTCTGAGTCTGACATACGTTGCTCAAGCAGAGCCAATAATTGACAACTATATTCTCTTCCAGTGAGAACCTTTGATCCAGACCACATGGTTTGCAATTGGATTGCGTGTAAGAGTGCAATGCAACCATTCACTTCACATGCATTTACTACGATAAATAGTTCTTTATAAGAAAAGCAAATTAAAAGGATTTATAGTTTAATTAGACTCACAATCTTTCTTTGCCTCGAAGCTTTCTTCAAACCATAATTTGTTTTTTTTTTTTTTTTTTTTAAATAAAAATTTGCATCGTGAGATCTCCAATCAACTAGACAGGATCTTTTCTTAAGAGTTCAACTACTCTTGTAACACCTTTAATTCTTCTAGATACAAAATAAAAATATATGGGCATGACATAGATTCTTGTTCTTTATCGTGGTTTTATCTACGTACTCTTTTTATTGTTGGATTTATTTTACTTTTGTTATATATTTTACCGTGGAGTTAATGGAAAGTTATACAAAGCCTACGAACTTGCTATACATATCTAACTTTTTTTCCTTTAGAAAAGGTGTCATATATATCATCTAACCTTCATGGATTTTATAAGATATATCTCTTTAATTACGTATTGGATTCGTGTCATTTTTCATAATCGTTTCTGTTTTGTATTATCATCATCACTACTTATCGTTTTAGCATCTCTCTTTTGTGTTGTTTCTTCTGGTTGTTCAGGTTTTCATTGGTTTTTTGTGTTTTGGATTCTTCAAAGAAGGTTATATACTTCTGTTTCTAAACGACCTATAAGAAGTAACTTCAAATTTTAAAATCTATTTCGGGAAAGAACACGTCTCTAAAGAATCGAGGCCCATGTGAATTCTATATAATAATAAGTCGTACTATATATATAACTAAATTATTCACGGCTCCATTTTAAAAATATAATTGCAGAGTAGACTTTCCAAATCCAGTAGTTTTCCTTAAGAAAATATATTAAAAATAGGAATAAAAGATGGGAGACACGAAGGGTCACTTGTATGGTTACCGAGTCCAAGATAAAAGAGTCCATAATGGGGAAGAAACAGTATTAAAAAATGAGAAATTAGAAAAGAAGATCACAATCACATGTGATGGATCATGGATGTGAACTGTGAAGACCAACACAAAGGAAATGATGATCATGGACTATATATTATAATATATGTTGCTTCAATTTTTACAAATTTTAATTGTTTACAAGGGCATCGAGTGGACCACGTGGCATATGCCCATACCTTTTGTAGGTGCAGCAAACGTGATAAAGATTCTGGACTGTTCATCCGCTCCCTCCATCCCTCCAATTTTTTTTTTTCTTTTCTTCCGACTTTTAAAAAATCTTATCGTATAATATTTTTTTCCTTTTTCATTTTATATAATATCTTTTCTAATATGTAATCTTAAAACTCTCTCTACGCATCTTTTGTAGTAGTTGTGGTGAATGATGTTAATGCGGACCACTCCACAGTTGATTTAATTTGCCAGAGGAATGCGATCCCTGTAATTTTAATGGACGTTGTTTCTTTTTCTTCATTTCTCCATTCCATCCTATGGTAATAAGTCCATCAGTTTGTAAGATAAGAGTGGTATGTAGTTTATAAGAAAAGTGTTAGTGAATGCTATATCTCGTATAAGGGGATCAATGAAAAAACATGGTTTACGAAATGTTTATAATATAGTTTGTTAACTAGCTCTCTAAGATATATAAGTCGTTTTTGGATCAATACAACTAAACTTTCTATGGTTCAACTAGTAGTAGTCGTAGATAGAAAATTTGTTTTGAGTTATGGATCATCAGAATATATAAAAAATCCATGTAGTGTCGGTAGTTCCCCTCGATCTTGAGAAGCTCTTTGTCGGGACCATGATTTGATTGACAACGAAGAACTGGATTTGATTTTACATGTTAAAAACTCTAGAGTCCAGACTATATGGACTAATTTTTACCTTGCAAACACAAATATACAAATTAATTAAGACTTGGTGCTACAAAAATATAGTCTTTTTTTTTTTTTTTTTCATCTGAATTTTTTCATTGAAGAAGTGTTAAGCATACAAAAACGGCGGTTAACAACATAATCCCGAAAACTAAAGCCAGCGGTTAACAACATAACCCTGGAAACTAAAGCCAGCGGATAAAGGACCATCCCTAGAAGCTTAAGCCGGCAAGTAACACAATTCCGGAAACTAGGACTTAAGAACAGAAGAAACAAAAGCCAAGACCTAAAGTAAAAGTTTATAAAGGGAATGAGAGAAGGATCAAAGCTCTAAAACTGTCCAACTGAAACTGAGTGAATTCCACTAAGCTTTCCCAAAGAATCTGTAAGCGCCGAATTACAAAAATATAGTCAAATGAATAAATAATTCTCCATAATACAAAAGTAATGTTCCTACAATACATCTATATACATCTCTTAGCCAATGAAACCTTTCAAGATAAAATATCATATAAATATTTTTAATTTTTTTAATTAGACCATACATTACCTTTGTTTGTAAATGTTGAAAAGAAAAAAGAGTTGAGAGGATTATGTTTAAATAATTATGCAAAATCTCTACCTAAAAAATCATCCGGCTAATTATTTTTCATTCAAAAAATTTTATTGGTTAAAAAGTTATCTAATTTTATACTAGAAGTGATAGTACTTGGTCTCGTAATTAATGATACCGTTTAGAAAATACGAACGGCCGTGATCTTACCACATTGCGAACTGCTATTCGTGGGAAACGCAAAAAATGATAATGATATGAGGAAAAAAGCAGCGTTTGTTCATTGGACCACGTTGCCCAATCTCAACGGCTCACGCACGATCTGACGTCAAATTGAGGACATTGGCTAAAATAAAATAATAATAAACCTTATCGAGAATAAAATAATCTCCGCATCCAAACAAAACAACCCACCTTTTATATGAACGACGAGTGTCACGCCATGGACACTTGTCGACCTCTCTCCTCTCTCTCTCTCTCTCTCTCTCTCTGACCATTTCAGGTATTATTTCTTTCTCAAAGTGGAATTATTTCTTTTTTGAAAGGTTAGGAAAAATAAAAACTTCCTTTTTTTTTTTTTTTTTTTTTTTTT
>NC_025696.1:3143381-3212038 GCF_000633955.1 Camelina sativa | reverse complement strand
GAGACAGAACTCGGTGTTCTCGTTAACCTTTGATGAGTTTCAGAACTCATGGGGTGGTGGTATTGGGAAAGAGTTTGGGTCCATGAACATGGAAGAGCTCTTGAAGAACATATGGACTGCAGAGGAAAGCCACTCATTGATGGGGAATAACACCGGTTTCAACAACATCAACAATGGTGGTAATAACGGGAACGCTGCTATTAACAACAACAATGGAGGTGTATCTGTTGTTGGTGTGGGAGGAGAAACTGGTGGTGGTTTTTTCAATGGTGGGAGTTTGCAGAGACAAGGGTCACTTACTCTGCCTCGTACCATTAGTCAGAGAACTGTTGATGATGTCTGGAAAGAGTTGATGAAGGAGGATGACATTGGAAATGGTGTTGGTAATGTTGGGACAAGTGGGATTCCGCAGAGGCAACAAACGCTGGGAGAGATGACTTTGGAGCAGTTTTTGCTCAGGGCGGGCGTTGTTAGGGAAGAACCTCCACAGGTGCAGCAGCCTGTAAATAACTTCAATGGTGGTTTTTACGGGTTTGGCAGTAATGCAGGTCTCGGGACAACTCCTAATGTGATTGGTGCTAACCAGCCTCATAGTTTTGCTGGAAATGGTGCAGTGGTGAGACCGGATATGCTGACAGCTCAAACTCAGCCACTTCAGATGCAGCAATCACAGAGGGTGCAGCAGCCGCAACCACTCATACAGAAGCAGGAGAGGCCTTTTCCCAAACAGACCACTATCGCGTTTTCCAACACTGTTGATGCTGTTAATCGTTCTCTACCTGTAACGCAGGTGACTAAAAACCTGAAGAACTACATTTTATATGAATGACAATCATCTGACAAATATTTGATGTAGTTTTCATGTTTTAAGATACGCTGGTTTTGGATCTGCAAGTATGTTTCAGTTATATGACTATAGCTTGTTTTTGCTTTTTTTCTTCCGTAGTTCCAGGAAGTGAAGCCTTCAATTCTTGGAAAGCGGGACTACCCTATGGACAACAATCTACTGCAAGCTGTTGATTTTAAAACCGGTGTTACGGTTGCAGCAGTATCTCCTGGAAGCCAGATGTCACCTGATCTGACTCCAAAGAGCGCTCTGGATGCATCTTTGTCTCCTGTTCCTTACATGTTTGGTCGAGTAAGAAAAACAGGTGCAGTTCTAGAGAAAGTGATTGAGAGAAGGCAAAAAAGGATGATAAAGAATAGGGAATCAGCTGCAAGATCCCGCGCTCGCAAGCAGGTGAGTGTTCGTTTAAATTTTGTTGATTGAAGAAAATTTGAAACTGTGGCTGTGGTTATTTACTCTTTCATTCACTTTGTTGCCTGACAGGCTTATACGATGGAGTTGGAAGCAGAAATTGCGCAACTCAAAGAGTTGAATGAAGAGTTGCAGAAGAAACAAGTGCGTCCAGCTTCTTCCCTATCTCATTAGAGAATCTCGAGATTTTTCAGTTAGGTTGTGATCACTGACCATATGTTCCATGCAGGTTGCAATCATGGAAAAGCAGAAAAACCAGGTACAGTCTTGGTTTGAATATCCTTATTATAGTTGTTGGCTAAGCTTTTAACTCTGACTCAAAATTGAATTACACTTTGGACAGTATTGTAAGTTTCTTAGTAGAACAGTGTAAGCTAGAAGTGAGATATACCACCGCATCTTTAATTTTCCACTCTGCAAAGTATTATAGATTACAATGCCAATTTGATCTTTCATAAGAGTAATCGATGAGCATGGATTTAACAGAAGTTGGCGCATTTGTTGTTGCAGCTTCTGGAGCCACTGCGCCAGCCAATGGGATGCAAAAGGCAATGCTTGCGAAGGACATTGACAGGTCCTTGGTAGAGCTTATAATGGCGTTCGAGGAACTCAACAAAGCGCAAAAGCTATAGAACAACACAGAAATAGAAAGCTAGCTTTGTATGTAGTTTAGGCAGGTGTTTCAATGGGTGATTGTAAATCGTGAAGTGTGGCTGGTTTGAAAGAGATAGATCAACACTCTTTTGTTCTGTTTTCCTGAAGCATCTTTTGGTTTTATCATCCTGATGTAATGGATCTTGACCAGTTTCTAGAACATCTTTGTGACTTAACCAGAGTGAAATTATCTTCTTCTTAATGTTGCTTGTCTGCAACTGATCTCTTTTGGGACCAAATCAAACAACATTATAATTGTGAATAGATTGATTGAAACTTCAACTTTAGCATCATATAGAATATCCAACTGAGTATACAAAATACGATGCAAATACACTAAACCTAAGTGGCAAAATTCTTGTAGATATCATTCAGTTTCAGGGTAAGATTGCCGAAGTTGAACCGATATACTGGTGAAAAGTCTCTGGAGTTGAGATGGTTTGAAACCATCAGAACACACGACTTCAGTATAAGATCAGCAACGAGACATCTTCTACCTTTGTTTCTTGAACAAGATGCCTTCAAGATGGTGTTAAATGCCTTGGATACTCATGCACAAGCCCTTCTGAAACGCTCCTTGCTCTAGCATGTCCAAACAGCTTGCTAACAATAGCCAGGGAAAATTTGGTAACAGTTGCGAGCCCCAAACTTGTAATAACATTTCCATCTATAACAACTTCTGCTCCTTCGATCATTAAATGATTCGTAGGCGCGTCTGTTTCTGAAGGGTACACAGTCGTTCTCTTTTCCTGCAATAGGATTCAAACCGTGAATTGGGTTTGTCCATGTCTACAACAAAACACAGAAAAGAACAATAATCATCTTCATTTTACCTTGAGTAAACCATGTTTATGCAGGATGGCAGATGATGTGTTAGTAGCACCAAGTACTTGCCCAGATTCATGTTGTTCCCTGAGAAGTTTCTTGAGAATTTTGGACTTCTGCAGACGTTCTGAGCCTGTATGTCCTCCCTAAGCAATTTCCACCATAGAAAAGAAATCAAGATTACTCACTATGAAACAACCAAAAGTTGTAGTTCGTCTATGCTTTTCCTGAGAACTTTAATTTGATATTGCATAGATTGGAAAATGTATATAGCAAGATTTATCTAAGAAGTTGTGAACTAGTCAAAGGGTATAAGTTAAATGAGAGGCATGCAGGCTAGAAGAATAGCTTTGCTGATGTCTTACCGGAAGAATGATTAGATCATATGATGATTCAGCAGCTTCACCAATCAATTTGTCGGTGATAATTTTGGTGCCTTGAGATGCCGTAATTCGCAAAGATCTTTCCACTGATGCAACCGTGACATCTACTTTGGCTCTTCTAAGAACATCTGAAATTGTGACTATTTCAACCTCTTCAGACCAGTTGGCTACCGGGATAAGAACCTGTATTGGATAAAAGAAGACGGAATGGAAAAAATTGTACATGAGCCAACTTTCTTAGCTTTCAAATTCAAATGAGATGTTCTTAGTATCAGCCAAGTTTCTTAGCTTCTAAAGTAAAATGATAGTGAAACAAGAGGGAATATATAAAAGCATAAGAAGAAAAACAAAAACCAGTTATTATCATATCATCAAGAGATTACATGGAAATGCATTGGTCATAGCTTCATGCGACTTACACGAGGTATGTGGTCTAGAGACCAGTCAATGCTATTGAACTCTTCATTCTTAGGATTTTGGTAACCATCGCGCAGAAGCTGGTGAAATGGTTGGAAAATAAGAGATTATGAGAAGATTATTGCATATCGAGATGGATAAAGAAAAGAGTGAAACAAAGTAGTGTAGGGAATAGGAATAAAGACCAGAGACTCTTCAACCGACTTGGCTGTGGATTCTCCAAAGAGCTGCTCGACCAAGGACAGAGCAAACTGAAAAGAAGTACCAGGTCCACGGCTAGTTGTAAGCTCCCCAGAAATCTGAATGTTTGTCTTAACAGCCCAGAATGTAGGAAGCTTCCCGAAAAAAGCAGGATGTCCCGTTGTCTTGCACGATGAACTACACCAAGTTTAGAAATCAAAACATGAAGAAGAAACATTAGTTACTAGCTTACATACAGTCTAAGCCTTTCAATTTTATACCCTCTTTCTTGTCAAAAGACCCCATGGAAGAAGAGTAATAGCTGGAGCCATGGATATAGCCCCATATAACCGCTTATCTTCAGCTTGTCTCTTCATGATCTTCTCAAGAATTTCACAGTCTCTTAACCTAACAGCACCAGGCATGCCTCCCTACACAATTTGCATTTTCACAAATATACAAAAACATTAAACTAGAGCTCAAAGAATGTCCTCACTTAAACAAGATATGGTTTATGAATCAGCCAAAGCAGAACTTACCGGTAAAGCCACAAGATCATAAACTTGATCAGCACATTTAGAGATTAAGACATCTGCAAGCAATTTGGTACCAGAGGATGCTTCAACCTCTAGCTTCTGCTCCACAGAAGCAACAGTGACCTCAGCACCAGCTCGCCGTAGAACATCAACTAACACAACAGCTTCTATTTCCTCCGTACCGTATCCAATTGGAATAAGCACCTAACACATGATTTCTCAGTTATCTCCAAATCTCTCTATACAACAAACAAAGCGAGGGAATTTATAACTTAGAGAATGTGTTACGCAACAAGTAGAATTAAAAACGAAACCTTTTTAGTAGTTGCAGAAGACATGACGCCAACATCAGAATCTGGCCTTGTTTCAATACTTGGTGACATCGAAACTCTGAACTTAAAACTTCGGACGCTCCTTTTAATCCCTAGTGAAGAAGAAACCATAGAGACTGAAGACAAACTCGGAGCAACAATCGTCGAGACACAACCCATCGAAGAAGATATGAGCCTCGTATCCGTTAAAGTTGGACTCGTAGAAGCTATCATAGCAATCGAAAATCCTAAAGACCCCATTGACGATTCCTAATGCGGCCAGACGTAGAGTGAGCAGCGCCTTATCTAATATACTCTCTACACTTCTCGAAGAAAGCAAAGGCCGAGACTTAAACGTCGACGTATCATTGCCTAATTCCTTAATTGGATAAAAAGATTCAATTTTTATTTAATTTCCGCAAAGGTTGTGCTTTTCACAAGTGAGACTGTCACACACGACTCTCTCAACCGATGATGATGAGACGACAATGATTTATAAAAAAAGTATTTATTTTTATTTTATTTTGGGTTGCCTTGATCTTATCTTTGTTTTTGTATATTGGATATGAATTACAGACAATCAAGTAGTCAGAAACAGTGTGTATAAATGTCCTAAGTGAAATCAGAAATCGGTATCGAGAAGAAGACGAAAATGTTAAGGATTTTGAGTAGAAGAGCAGTATCAGCTTCGGAAGAGCTTACTACTAGTATTCAACAATGGCGGATGCGACCAGGAACCGATTCTCGCACCGATCCTTTTCGAATTATCCGACGACTTCAAAAGGGTTTCTGCGTGGGAGTTCTCCCGGACGGAGTGGATAGAAATTCTGAGGCTTTTTCTAGTAACTCGATCGCCATGGAAGGGATCTTATCGGAGCTTCGTTCCCACATCAAAAAGGTTAAAGCCAGCTTATTTTTTCGATTTTGGTGTCTTGATTGTTTCTGGCAGATGAATGATACAAGTGTTTCTCGGTGGAGCTTTCTAGGTATTGGCTGGAGGTGGAGAGGAGGCGGTGAAGAGGAACAGAAGTAGAAACAAGCTTTTGCCTAGAGAGAGGATTGATCGGCTTCTTGATCCTGGTTCTTCCTTTCTGGAGCTCTCTCAGGTTTTTGTTCTGTTCATTTGAGTTTTGTTTCTTGTTTGGATTCAATTCACATTTGCAATCTTGAGTTTATTGCTGATTAATGCTCCATTATTGAATATTATAACATCATGAGTGTGTTGTTGCAATAATGAGTTTGATTGATTGATTTGCGCTGCACCAATGTTGGAAACAGAATTAGCATTTTATGTTTGTACACTCTATATGGGTATTGATCTGCTTACCGGATATGAATATGCATGAAGCTTGCAGGACACGAACTGTATGAGGAGCCTTTACCTTCTGGCGGCATAATCACAGGGATAGGACCAATCCATGGCCGTCTTTGTATGTTTATGGCAAATGATCCTACAGTAAAAGGAGGGACTTATTATCCCATTACTATCAAGAAACATCTCAGGGCACAAGAGATTGCTGCTCGGTGCAGACTTCCCTGCATATATCTTGTTGATAGTGGTGGTGCTTATCTTCCAAAACAGGCTGAGGTTTTCCCTGACAAGGAGAATTTCGGAAGGGTTTTCTACAATGAATCGGTTATGTCGTCTGATGGAATTCCACAGATCGCCATTGTTTTAGGCTCATGCACTGCTGGTGGTGCCTATATACCTGCTATGGCTGATGAAAGTGTAATGGTGAAAGGGAATGGTACCATATTTTTGGCAGGACCTCCACTTGTCAAGGTTGGTTTTCCCAAATTAGTTTCTCCGTCG
This sequence comes from Camelina sativa, assembly GCF_000633955.1. Lineage (NCBI taxonomy): Eukaryota > Viridiplantae > Streptophyta > Magnoliopsida > Brassicales > Brassicaceae > Camelina > Camelina sativa. Next base: position 3,205,661 of record NC_025696.1, on the reverse strand, counting down.
TTCTTGTCTGAATTAGTTACTTGAGAATGTAAAGCTAAATGAAAAGCTTTTGAACAGGCTGCTACAGGAGAGGAAGTTTCAGCTGAGGATTTAGGAGGCGCCACGGTTCATTGTACTGTTTCTGGTGTGTCGGATTATTTTGCTCAAGGTATATTCATCTCTTTCTGCGATTTAATATGATTTTAATATGACGACAAGAATCATGTTTTAGAGTTTAGACCTTAAGAAGTTACTCTAGTCTTGCAGACGAGTTACATGGACTCGCTATTGGAAGAAACATTGTCAAGAATTTGCACATGGCTGCAAAACAAGGGATGGAAGGAACATTTGGAAGCAAAAATCTTGAATACAAGGAACCGCTCTATGACATAAACGAGCTTCGCTCCATTGCTCCAGTAGATCACAAGCAGCAATTTGATGTCCGGTCTATTATTGCTCGGATTGTTGATGGGAGTGAATTTGACGAGTTCAAGAAACTATACGGCACTGTGAGAATGCTACTAAACTAATCTTTTTTAATCAAGATTACATTTGTAAGCTTCTTTCTTATCTGGAGCTTATTTTGGCAGACGCTTGTGACGGGGTTTGCTAGAATTTATGGTCAGACAGTAGGAATCATCGGGAACAATGGCATACTGTTCAATGAATCTGCACTAAAAGGGGCTCACTTCATTGAATTATGTTCTCAACGTAAAATTCCTCTTGTTTTCCTCCAAAACATCACAGGCTTTATGGTAATTGAAGTGTTTGTCTTGTGTTCTAACATGTAGCTATATAAGAGTTTCTCTACTTATCTTACTTGTTTCTTTATTGTTTATAGGTGGGTTCAAGAGCTGAGGCCAATGGCATTGCAAAATCTGGAGCGAAAATGGTGATGGCAGTATCTTGTGCTAAGGTATCTTTAATTCGTGTAAAGAGTCTCCAAGATATTTGATTAGCATATGGAGAGTTTAAGCTAAGCTCTAAATGCAGGTGCCAAAGATTACAATTATAACCGGTGCAAGCTTTGGTGCTGGAAACTATGCGATGTGTGGCCGTGCATACAGTCCAGATTTCATGTTCATGTGGCCAAATGCCAGGATTGGCATCATGGGCGGCGCTCAGGTAAACCATACACGAAACAAACTGTTTAAACTGGAGCCAAACTGAATCGGAATGTGTTTATAATCAAATTAGTTTTGATAATAGTACTGTAACTGTCAACTAAATTGTACTGAATGAACCAAAATATATTGAAAAAGTTATGTTTTTGTTTCAGTTTCTGTCGCTTTTGTTTGAAGCAAAATTTTGGTTTACATTCAGTTTGTTTACCTTTGACTTTGAAAACATTGCAGGCTGCGGGTGTTTTAACTCAAATCGAAAGGGCTACTAAGAAGAGGCAAGGAATCAAGGTACTGAATGAAACATCTTATTCTGATTCTGTTATTGCTTTTCCATTAAAAGAGAGAGAGAGAGAGACATGAATCTGCGGTTTTGTGTGATGCAGTGGACAGAGGAAGAGGAAGATGTTTTCAAGAAGAAAACGGTGGATGCATACGAGAGAGAGGCAAATCCTTACTTCTCCACGGCGAGGCTTTGGGATGATGGAGTGATTGATCCTTCTGATAGCAGAAAGGTTTTGGGACTTTGTCTCTCTGCTGCTTCAAACCGTCCTGTAGAAGATACTCGATTTGGTGTCTTTAGAATGTAAACAGCTTCTCTATTTTAACCAATTAACCACTTTCAAATAAATGGGTAAAATTTCACATATCAGCAAACTATTTTCAATGGTCAACTAAGATCGTTGACCCTCTCTGTCTAGTCCAAAGCTACAGTCACTTTGAAATTAAATTTTATATAATTACATACGATGACAAAAAGGCGCTCGTGGCCCAATGGATAAGGCGTCTGACTTCTAATCAGACGATTGTGGGTTCGATCCCCACCGAGCGTGTTAATTTTTTAACAACCATTTTTTCCCTTTTCTTTTTTTTTAACAAAAAAATCCATCTAATTTATTTTTAGTACAACCCACCAAAAGGTAACGAAACAACAAATCATACTTAAAGCTAAGAGCAAATGAAACTCAAATACAGAATCTTTAATGGTACCCTGAGATTCCAGTTGAGACAGACAATAAACAATGACTTATCATTATCCAATAATTCAGAAGATTGAGTTAAATGACAGTTATTATTCTCTTCTCCTATATAATCCAACATGATGCTTCCACACACACAGAGGGATCATTCATCACACGACCTTCCTTGTTGCAACTCTCTCTCTCTTAATGACAATGCGGGTAAGACAGAACAGAAGCTCTTCGCGGTCTCTCCTTCTCATTTTTCTTCCATTTGAAGGATCACAATGGGTTCGGAGGAGACAGGGAAAGAGGGCGAGGATGAAGGACCCGTGCTTTTATGTAGATAAAGCCACAGTCTTACAAATTGGGCAGAGATTCTTGAGCATGAGCCATTGCTTGACGCAGGCAGTGTGGAATTCATGACCACATGCCAGGGTTCCAAGATCATCACCTTCTGCATACTCTTCCTGTCAAAAAGACATCAAGGTTCACACATCAGCTTATGAGTCAAAGCTGAGTATCAGCACAAAAATGGGAAAGATAAAGATTAAACCCATCTTACACATATGGACGGTCTAGTGCAATGTCAAAAGAAAACGCTATACAGTCATATCATACATGCATCTACCAATGAGATAATAATACATAACTCCTGTTTTGGTTTGCCTTACTGCACCTCATCTACTATAATATAAACAAATTAATTTGTTGCAAGCAAACAGCCATAAGAGTCATTTCAGGTCATAATACCTGACAGACACAGCAAGGTTCCATGTCCTGGTGGGATTCTGCAGCGGAAGATGTATGTTTGTGCTGTTTCATTGCTTTAAGAATCACCTCTTCGCTTAGCCCGGTGCTCACATCTCCTATGCGTTCCCCAAGTGCCAATAGCTCCTACATTACCAAACAGACGTTGGCAAAGATGGGTACATTGTGATAAAATGGAAAAACAAAAATGAAACACACACCTCATACGACATGTTGTCAACGTCAAGGCGCATATCCCGATGCCTATCATGCATCTCGGCCATACCATGGTAGATCAGTGGATCAAATACCATATAATCCTATCAGATCACCAGATGAAAATCATGATTCAAGATGAAATGCCAAGTGCAACGGACCTTGCAACGCATTTCGTTTATACAAAAGCCAAATCTAAAGATGGCACACAACTTAGATGTCGACAGAGATCACATATCTCAGCATACTGAAAATCTAAAACTAACACTTGAAGACAGAAAGTGCAATGTGATTAACTGATATTAGAAAAGATTGATTGAAATCAGTTGTGATACAAAATCATACCTCAAACCGTAAATTCTCCCCTCTTCGCATGGCACTCAACACTTGCCGTATCTGTTCATAAACAAGAGAGTATTAAACTGACATCACGAAAAATCAGTAAATATGACTTTCGATGAGACAAATGCCATACTTAGCAAAATTGTGCCACTGAAGGAAGGATAATGTGAAACAATGAAAGATAATACAGACCTCGGAAATCAGCCGGTTCCTTCCATCGTTATCAGCAGCTAAGTTTCTTCCCAAGTGGCGCAAATGGAGATGATCATTTTGCCTTTCCAGTAACATTCCTGATCTTCTTTGTCGAGAGCGATGACTCCGACTACTAGATCCAGATGGCGTAGCAGCTTCGGTTGAAGAAACAGAAGGCCCTGTGGGTAGTAATGGAAGAGAAGCACCATGTGTAGCCGATTCAGATTCAGTATTAGGAAATAAAGACCACGGAGCAACTTCTGACATCCTTGATTGATTATGAGGAGAAACCCATGTGGGATTCGGCTGCAAACCATGGATCCCTGAACTCGATCCTGCTCGAGGAACAAAGGGAGAATCTCCAGATGTACTAGCGTTTCCACGAGCGAAACTAAAATGAAACTGATCCTGCACTGGATTTCTCGTTTCAGTTGCAGGTGTAGAAAAGACTGGCTGCTCTGAGTTGTTTCTTGGCGCGTCCCATGGTGGTCCAAATCCCTCTTCAGGCATATTGTTTGTTCTTGAACTCGAAGAACCATTCCAAGCAAATTGGTGTATATTTCTGGTCAATGCAGGAAGGTGTATCATACTTGGCTGACCATCACCACTGCTTGAGCTACCTGTAACTAGTATTGTTCTTGCATCCGTAGGGTCAACAAAAGGAGAAGTTGCTGGTAACTGCTGTTGCTGACGCACAGAACTAGCAGACTGTGAGAAGCTGAATGCTACTGACTCCTGCGGCTGCCTGGGATTTAACCGCCTGCCTGGTCTAGATGCGGTTTCAGTGCTTCTTGTAGAAGGAAAAGCACTTTCTGCTCTTCCACGACCCATTCCAAATATTGGTTCGGGCAGACCAGACTGATTAGTAACATTCGGAGAATTTTGCGAGGGCATAGACAAACTTAAGCTACTTGAAGCATCATACCGAGTAAGACCCTCATTCCAAGCCCCATTCTCAGTTTGAAAAAGGCAACCATGACTTTCACTAGGAAACGAATGGCTAGGAGCTCCTTCGAGAGCTTTTCTTTTGCAGGATGAACCTAGGCCACCCAACGAAGAACCTGGACCACTACTTCTCTCCTCTGCGGTTTGACTTGAGCTTCCCAATGAACTCTCACCGTTATTATGGCGGATAACTACCCCTGAAGTCGGCAGACCACTACCATTTATTTCCATGTCCTTGCCCAGATTTACATGCCCTAACATATTACTAGAGCTTGATCCACGCAAGAAGGATCCTCCAGGCAACAACATACCATTTGAACCTGATTGCCCTTCCTCAAATCCATATCCCTCTGAGGGAAGCTGACGATCTGTCTTTGAACCAATGGAATTGACCTGATCAGAAGGCCCCAATCTAGAGCTGGATTCACCAAAACTCCACCAGTTATGATTTTGAACAACATGCGAGCTAGAGCTTGGGTAAGTTGAACGTCCAGACCCAGTAGCATTGTTTGGAAACTGAACATCCACTGGATCCAGCATACTATTCGAAGTAGTCTCTACATTGGTATCTCCATCTGCGTAATTAATTCCAGTAGATGAATCGCCAGTGCTTCGTGGCCCTTGCATTGGATTTATAAATACCTCTGACCAGAACACAACAACTCTCCAGGACAAAAAAGCAGTGATAAACTATAAAGTTCTTGAGGAAACCTAAAGCCACACAAAAACAAAGCAACAGAAACAAAAATTNTCCCTCTGAGGGAAGCTGACGATCTGTCTTTGAACCAATGGAATTGACCTGATCAGAAGGCCCCAATCTAGAGCTGGATTCACCAAAACTCCACCAGTTATGATTTTGAACAACATGCGAGCTAGAGCTTGGGTAAGTTGAACGTCCAGACCCAGTAGCATTGTTTGGAAACTGAACATCCACTGGATCCAGCATACTATTCGAAGTAGTCTCTACATTGGTATCTCCATCTGCGTAATTAATTCCAGTAGATGAATCGCCAGTGCTTCGTGGCCCTTGCATTGGATTTATAAATACCTCTGACCAGAACACAACAACTCTCCAGGACAAAAAAGCAGTGATAAACTATAAAGTTCTTGAGGAAACCTAAAGCCACACAAAAACAAAGCAACAGAAACAAAAATTGAGTAAACAAATCCATTGATGAGAGTTTGTAATGATAAAACATGACGGGAACACATATTCCCGGTTTACCAAAGGGTCAGCCTCTTATTTAGCTGCGGCTCCAAAATGTAGCATCCGTATTATGTTGCTCCAAGAAGATAAACTCTGAAACTTGAGAGAGTAAACCATCAGTATTGAAAAATCCAATCATATTTCTGAAACAAACAACTAAAGCATCTGCAAAATCATGACTTTAGCTGTTAAGCAACTCAGAAGTAGAATCTTTTGAGTCTAACAAACTTCATTATTAACATAAGTCCTTGCAACATTATCTCAAAAGCTTGTTGAAAGATAGGAATATAGAGAATGTAGCTACAGATACTAAAACAAACAACAAAAATCTTCAAACACATACTGTAGACAAGCCAATTGTTGAAGATTCGTCACAATTTTAGTCAAGACTGTATTTTTATAACCAAGAATTGCACATTCTGATTAATTCATCATTCATCACAACAAAGAAGACAGCTTTACACTAAAAAATCAAAGTTGTAATTGTAAGAAAGAAACCCTAAAATAAGATAATCCCGATCCGCAGCTATAGCGACGAATCAACACAACCATCTCCACACACAAAACAAACACGAAGACGATCCAAAATTGAAATCAATCCAAGACCGATCGTCGTATGATAGACAACAACAAGAACAAAAAAAAAACATAGAATTGAAGAAATTGAGTACCTGCAAAATCCCAAATCAAAGATCTCCTCTAAGCTTAGAGTTTTTGGAAAGAAAAAAATCAAAGGCGTTTTATTTATGAATAATCAAAGATGTGGTTGTTCTTGAACATCTCAGTCTCTTCTTGCTCTCTTTAATTTTACCCAGAAATCAAAAAAAAAAAAAAAAGAAAAAATCTCCGAGAGAATGAAGAATGAAAAGAGCATAAAGGAAAGAGATGAAATTGGATGTTATTATTATTATTATTATTAAGAAGAAGCAGTGGTGGATGAGAGGGGATGACAAGAGGAATAGACTATAGATACATGTGATGATATCTCTCTCTATCTCTATCTCTTACAACATTTTTCATGTTAGTAATTAAATTTTGGTTAACATATCATACAATTAATAATAATCTTTTGTTTAATTACATTATAACAAGTTTGGTAATCCTACTATTAGATTCGAGACATTATTTTATTTTTTAGTATAAGATTTTTTTTTCTCTATATCCTCACGGGGTTTGTAATAAATGTGAAATTGGACCGTTTAAAAAAATTAAAGACGTTTGATTACTATATAAAGTATTTTTTATTTTATTAAAAAGGGTTTAATTGAGACGTGGAAATCGTATGTTATGAAAAGAGTTGTGTTACACGTAGCTCTCATGCAGTTTTGTGGAACCCATATTCGCTTGACTTGTATTCTGTTTTTGGGCTATTAAAGTCCAACAGATACCCTCTAAACTCTAAAAAGCCCCCTTCCCTGTAAGTATAATTCCATTTTAACTAATGGAAATTATAAACGTGTCCCATCATTTAATTAAGCTTTACAAAAAAATACACAACTCAACCATACCCACTTTGTTTTGTAGCCTTGCCGGTGGGTTGTCTTGTCTCATTCATTTTTGCTTTTGGTTACCAAGAAAGTTTTCAGTTCATAGTAAGTCTCCCTCGACTTGTTGTTAACAATGGTGAATTTGAACAATCTCTTTCTCCGGAATCGTATTATCTAAAATAATTAAAATTTGCTTAAGTTGTTGTTGTTGTTTGTTATAAAAACATAGTCTTTTTTTTAGGGATGACAACACTAACAAAAAGAAAATAAAATTTGATGAAAATTACAAAATGGGCTATGGCCCAACATGAAGGACTAGTGCTGGCAAAATGAAGATGGGATGGTGCAAGTTTATTTATTCTTCGAACTTGCAATACCAGGGTGGCAGGGTCAAAGGAGAGAAAGATATCAACCATTAGTTCCAAATTCACAAATATTAGTACCGTATGTAGTAGCCCCACTATCCCAAAGGTGGGTTCGTTCTAGATTGGTATTTACTATTTATGTTACACGTAGCTCAGTTATGTTGACCCATATGGCTTTGACCTTTACCTCTTTTGTGATGCCTCCGGTGTTACAAGTTTTCATCAAATCCAATCCCAATGTAAGAAAATAAATTGTATAGTTTGGGGATTAAATGTGGTTTGGGTAACAACAAGTCAAGATAACGGTAGGGACGACGAGGCCACAAACTTCATTGTTTTATGTCTATCTACGTATCTACCAATACTACATAGGCGGTTGCTGAATAGTGAATACCCACATGAGATGTAACTTACGAGTACATTATTTAATACCTCATGATATTGGTCACACTAGCCAACAAGCATTTGTAAAACAATTTGTGATTCCCACATATAGGATATGAATTAATGCTACGGTCTGTTGATAATACATACGGCCCATCCCACGCACATATTAAGTCTTCAACTCCATATAATATCATAGAGGATACTATTTTATTTATAATCACCATTTATATGTGAATTGGATCGCATCTTCACACAAAAATATATATATTCGCCGCCCATTTCCATAAAATTATCTAGTGTTTTTTTTTCAAATACAATATGTTCAAATGTATACGTTAAATAAGCACATGCATTATGATATTTTTTTTACAAATGGAGGTCAACTCCTCATTCATACCTAGCTCCATGCTTTTGAAAACTTGCTCCAAAAAAATTTCACATTGTCCTCAAATGAAATGTTTTAACAAATATCAATTTTTCATTCTCTCTGAGGAATCAACAAGCAATATTTTCTTGTATTTTCTTTTTTTTTCTTTCTTTTTTGGTTGTACGAAAGAAATTAAGGATGATTAGTAAGGAAGTCGTCCACCAAAATATTCACCTACCACAAAGACACTTGAACACCGAAGCAGAGTGGTTGAATCCACTTTTTATTCCCTTCGCCTCGGTCTTCTATATCCTACTCACCAAGTCTCCCCTTTTTCTTCTTTTTCTTTATATTACAGAAAATACCTACTTTCACTTTAAAATAACTTAATATACGCCTCATGGCCCTGGCCCTCATATATAACAAGTGTGATTTCTCATTACGTCACACTCTTTTGTAATCGCCTAAGTTCAGAATAATATCTAGAGGAGTAAATACATGATAACAAAATTTGACAGTATACATCAACCGCTAACTAATAAATAAAAGTTCACTTGTAATATACACAACACACACGTTTTCCTTAGAAATTAAAAACACCACAAAAACATAAGCACTTTGGTCTCAATTTGATTTGCCCGGCGGAGGCATTATTACAATACTACCCCTAAAGTGTGTCTGAACTGAAAGCCCCAAAGTGGATGGGACCCACCAAAAGACAGCGACTGACCAATAGCGTGTTAGGAGAGTTTTTCACCAACCCCGGACCGGGTTTTACCAGAAATAACAAATCCGGTTCGATCCGGTTTTATTATTTTTCTCTTTATATAAACCTTTCATGCCATCTGTGTGACTCACCAAGCAAAAAGCACTCATCAATCTCAACCGAAGAAGAAAAGAACAGAGAAGAGAGAAATGGCAACGACAACAACAGAAGCCAACAAGACATCTACGAATGGAGAAGATCAGAAGCAATCTCAGAATCTCAGACACCAAGAAGTTGGTCACAAGAGTCTCTTACAGAGCGACGATCTCTACCAGGTTTCTTCTTCTCAAATGATTTCATCCAAAATTCTGATCGTTTTGATTAAATCCAACAACTAATCCAAAATTCTGATCGTTTTGATTCAATCCAACAACCTAATCTAAATTATAAAAAAAAAACACATGCAGTATATATTGGAGACAAGTGTGTATCCAAGGGAACCAGAATCAATGAAGGAACTCAGGGAAGTGACAGCAAAACATCCCTGGTTCGTTTTCCTAATACCCATATTACTCTGTTTCGATTACGTTTTTAAAATCAAGATCGAAGTTCTGAAAATTCTCAATGGAATATATAAATACAAAACAGGAACATAATGACAACATCAGCAGATGAAGGGCAGTTCTTGAACATGCTCATCAAGCTCGTTAACGCCAAGAACACAATGGAGATCGGTGTTTACACTGGTTACTCTCTTCTCGCCACCGCTCTTGCTCTCCCTGAAGACGGCAAAGTAAATATATATATATATATATACATCTTCTCATCCGATCCCTCCTCTGTTTCATTTTTAGGCGAAACTGGTATTGAATATTTTCATCTCTGTTTTATCCTCAGATTCTTGCTATGGACGTTAACAGAGAGAACTACGAATTGGGTTTACCGATCATTGAGAAAGCCGGTGTTGCTCACAAGATCGACTTCAGGGAAGGCCCTGCTCTTCCAGTTCTTGATGAAATCGTAGCTGACGTAAGCATTCTTCTTTCTGACATAATTTAACTAGCAATTTAAACGTTTCCAAAAAAAAGTGAAGATAATGTTATAAAGAAAAATTAGATATTTATAATGAGGTTGATTTTTTACTATACTTTGCTGGGAATATCTGTATATTACAAATTTGTTTCCTTTTTAAATATAAGAAAAATAAATAGATATTAAGGGAAGAATATAAGAAAATAAATATAAAGGGAGTAACCTAACAATAATGATTGTGTGTGGGTTGGTGCAGGAGAAGAACCATGGAACATATGACTTTATATTTGTGGATGCTGACAAGGATAACTACATCAACTACCATAAACGTCTGATCGACCTTGTGAAAGTTGGAGGAGTCATTGGCTACGACAACACTCTGTGGAACGGTTCGGTTGTGGCTCCTGCTGATGCACCAATGAGGAAGTACGTTCGTTACTACAGAGACTTTGTTCTTGAGCTCAACAAGGCTCTCGCTGCTGACCCTCGGATTGAGATCTGTATGCTCCCTGTTGGTGATGGAATCACTATCTGCCGTCGGATTAGTTGATTTTGGACTTTGAGTAACTCCTCCATATTCTGAAGCTTGTCCGCAGTGGATTGTTACCTTTCCTTGTTCTATTACTTTTTCAAACGTATTTTCTCACCAACCCTCTAAAATGGACGTTTTATGTATTTGTTAAGCAATATATTGTCTCCATTGTCGTCCTTGTTTTGCTTTCTTCTGAACAAAGAAATAATAATGTACCTACTTTTTCTTTTTTTATGGTTGTTTTTTTTTTTGTTTTTCTCTTAAAGGTACAACGTCTAAAGATCTAAAACATATTGTTTTGCAACAACAATCTAACATAAGTTGATGAAAGTAATCGACTACATATGAAATTATCATTAGGTTTACTAAAAAGATTTTGTAATCTGTATACATAAAGTTGGCTTTTTTCTCTTCTCCTTGGGATACATAACTTCTTATTTTCAATCATCAAATGAACATAAAATCTAAAGTTAATACATCAATTAATTCACTCATTTTTTATAATATTTTATTATTATTAAAGATAATAATTTACAATACCTTAAACTAAGATATACACTAAAAACAAAATGAAAAATTACAAAAATAAAAATATCGAAGTAAAATATGAATAAAGATTACATCAATAAAAAAATTAGGTATTTCTATCATAACATATAATAATTGTCTAAATATTTGTAAAAGACTAGAAAAAGAGGAAAATAAAGCTATCATATATTTAATGGAACAACAATTACTTTCAAGAGTTATAATTATTTGGATAAAGAAAATAAGAATTTTTTTACAAACAAACACAAGAATTTAAAAGTTTTTTAAAGTCAAGAGATTATTCAATCTTGGTGTTAAATTATATATTCATGTTATCGATTAAAAATTGGTATATATTATTATTTTCAATTATAGTATAAAATAATTAATATATATATATATATATGTATTTTAAAAGTTAAGACTATGTTTGTTAGTGTTAAATTATAAATTCATGTCACCGGTTAAAATCAGAAGGATTTGGTTTATATTATTTAGAATTCTAAATAACATAAATAATTAAAATAGTTTGAGTGATCTATATCATTTATCGTTTTAAAAATTGAAAAAGGTAAAACTTGTTAAACAAAGATATATATATATATAAAAAAAAGGAACCTTATGGACACAGTTTTCTCTGCGTGTTTTCTGGTCAATTCATTTGTCTACATAGCTTACAAATGAAAATATATATGTATGTATGTAATAAGGCTAAACACAAATGTTGAATAACAAACTTTTATTTTATGAAAAAGCTCCCGCGGCCAGAGAAACAGAGTTAAAGAAACGCCACTATCGTAGCGTTTACATATGAAATAGACATATATTATTTATTTAGCATAAATGAAGATCAAACGATAATAGACACGAAAACGAACAATCCCCATAAGATATAGTATTATTAGTCGAGAGACTAACATTATTATTTAGCATTAAACAAACCAGTTTCGGATACTTCAATAGTCCAATGGACGACCACCAACTCATGTGCTCCTTCAAATAAGCATAGGAGTATCAACATGATCCAAGTAGCATCGAAGACAATGACCCATCTTTACTCCTTGAAAAATATATTTTGTGAGATCTTTTGCCTTTGGATCGTAATAGAAAACACAGAGTGGGCTTTTGCCATAATTATATCGCAAATAGTGCTTCATTGAGAAAACAAGTTTTCCTGTTCTGGTGGTACCTCTGAAAAAATACGGCGTAGGCTCATCAAATATTTTTTAAAAAAGAAGGATCTCAATGTGGTTCTTTGACCAGGTTCCTGCGGCTTCATTTCTAACCCATATGTGAAAGACTTTTTTCCAATTCCACTCGTACACAACTTCACGTGAAAATTGAGAGTCATCCACTAAGGCAAGATCACCATTGTAATTCACCAGTTCCCAACCAAGATCACCTCTGCAATGCGACACATCCCAACCATTCTCAATGTTCATGTCCTCAGGTAACTCAGTGACACTAAACCCTTCAGACCTCATGTTGAACATCATTACCAGACCTCTGCCAGTACTGGACCTAGCTCGATAGTACAAAACTCCTTCTTTACATAGACCTTGTGCAGTAGGAGTTGGAGAATGTTGATGCTCACATGTGATCCGTCTCCAATCTGCTTCGTTCGTTCCTATCGTGAAAATATGTTGTTCTTCCTTGGTCACTTCTGCTATGCATAACACCTTGTACACATCTTTGAGTTCATCGTATCCGAAGAAAAACATTAGGGGTGTGCTTTCTTTTGGCACTGGGATCTCAGTTAAATCCTGACCCTTGTTCGTACCCGGGTTGAAAATCATAAACTTTGTTTTTAAACGAAGACAGATTAAACCTCGGACGGGTGAAGAAGCCACGTATCCTGGGTCTGGAGAAAGAAGCACTTGTTGCAGACCAGAAGACAACAATGGTTCCTCATCTTGATAAACAGACTGAAACAACACCTCACTCTTGGTTATTTGATCTTGATAGACCGCAAATAGCAATCGAGGCTTTGTTGTCGATCGGCTCAAGAAAAGATTTGTGAATTCTTTTGTGCGGATAAGAGACGCCCATTTCTTTGAGGTGCAGATGCATTTTGCCAAGGTTTTCAGAGGCAAACGTGACAGTATCTCCGTTTGTATCTCTAAAGGAAGTGCTTCGAAACTTGTCTCAATCACAGCCATTGCTCTTCTTTTGTTTTGAACATTCTCCATTTTTCTCTCTTCTTCTCTCTAATGATAATTAAAATGTCTTTGGTGACGAAAAACACATATGTATGTGATGTATTTATAGATGAATGATTATGATCAAGGCTTTGTTACCAACGTTGTGAGAGGGTGACTTTAGTTTAACTTGTTGATTAAGTTTAACTTTTAGTTCAACGAGAAGTATCAGTAGTTACACACGTTAAAGATTTACTAAAATTATTAGCTAATTAGAATATAGATTATTGGATACCAAGCATGATTTTTAAAGAGTTTCTTTCATCCTACACAATTTTAGTAGTTTAGTTCTTTGAATACAATTGAATCGCACGTCAAAACATTAATATTCAAGGTATCTTTAAAAAAAAGAGGTTTTCACTTTAATTTGTTTTGTACACAATTGCAAGAAAACTAAATGTTGTCACAACTCAAAACTTACTCATTTTAATGACTAAATTAACAAGAGATGTTTTGGTGTTAAGCATGTCTTGAAAGGTTTTCTTTCATCGTACATATCTACTCATCAATCCACAAATCAGTCTAAAATATAGAAAAGACGTTTTAACTTTTTAAAAGGTTTTCAAGTTTTCACTTTAATTCTTGTACACAATTGTAAAAAGGCAGATTAAAATTCTTCATTTTAAATCCGGCTACTCGTTGAGAAATGTTATGATTCATGTTAAGATTTAAAATTGAATAAAATGATGCAATGTTATTATTATTACTAAGAAATCAACTCGCCCGGATAAAAGCGAAATTTTGAAAAAATTAACATTATTGAAAATCTGTTATTTATTTTTCTTCATTATTGGGTAAGAAATATCAAAATATTTTACAAGGGTGATTTTAAAATAATTTATTTTCAGAAAGCCTTATACTATAAAGCTTAATCCAAATGTTGAATAACTACAAACTTTTATAATTTTATTCCATCAAAAAGCTCTTATGGCCAAAAAAACAGAGTATGGAAATGTCACTAACGCAACGTTACATCTCGAATAGAACAAAAATTGTTATTTAGTACAATAGACACTGAAACAAACAAACCCAATAAGATTATAGTATTAGACTATTAGTCGAAGAGTCAACATTATTATTTAGCATTAACGACAATAGAAATATCGAAATTCAATAACTAATAATTGCATAATTATTTATTGAATTTAATAAAGTCACAAGGAAAGGGAAGATAAAAAGGGACATAGATGAGTAGTTTGTATGTGATACTAGGAAAAATCCCACGCATTGCGTGGGTTATATTAATATATTAGTTTTTTATATTATTTAAATATAGTTATTTATATTAAATTTCTTATTAAAAGTAGTTGATTTTATATGTTCCAAGATAAAATACACATAAACTTTTAACCATGTAATATCAGAAAACATTTATTTATTAAATTTAATAAAATTGTATGGTCAAATACTTACGTATAGATTTTCTTGGGAATCATAGTATCTGCAAATGTTAAATTTCTAAGAAAATTGAAATAATAAGAGATTTAGAAAAAGGAAGTAAGGAAGTAAGGAAGTAAGTATGATGTAAGAACTGAAAATGCAATATAGGTGTTGACGTAAATAAGTTTGGTAGCTAAAAATTAGGGGTTGAAGTAAATATTTTATTTAACGGACGTAGGAGGGAATCATGGTTTCGAGTATTTATTTATTTTGATATGAAATTCAAATTTCGAAACTGCTAACTTATGTTCGTATAGTAATTAGTAGAGGGGTTTGGGATATTTTATGTTGGGAAGCAAATATTTTAGCGATTGTTTTGGTAAGAATTGAGTGTTCACAACAGAAAATTTACTGAGACGCTACATACATTTGAGATTCTAATGTACCTCTCCTGCAAGTTAAATAAACTTTTAACCTTCATTAGGGCCATAACCTGAAGCTCCTAAAGCCAACATTCTAGGAGCGAAGAATGCCAATTCATCCATCTGAATATAATAGAGAAAGAAACAATGTCATACCCACAAAGTTGTCGAGAAAGAAAATCCAACAGGCNAAAAAATTTACTGAGACGCTACATACATTTGAGATTCTAATGTACCTCTCCTGCAAGTTAAATAAACTTTTAACCCTTCATCAGGGCCATAACCTGAAGCTCCTAAAGCCAACATTCTAGGAGCGAAGAATGCCAATTCATCCATCTGAATATAATAGAGAAAGAAACAATGTCATACCCACAAAGTTGTCGAGAAAGAAAATCCAACAGGCAATATGAGAAAGTGAATAGGGAAAACCTAAGCAGCAAAGGAAAATAGTGGTGGCAGATCTCATTATCTCACAATTCTATAACTCCAGATGTATGTTTCTCTTTTCATCATTCAAGTTAGACTGTTTGTAGTCACTGACAGCAGCTGCAGATGAGAAGAAAGTATCAGATCCACACTAAAGAGTCATTATATTAAATTTACATATAAAGTGAAAAAACTTAAAATTACCTGTGATAAGAACCACTGGAAATGCAATGCTTCCTCCATTCAAGTTTTGAGGTTGGAGAGACAGTCTGTAGTCACGGACAGCTGCAGAGGAGAAGAAAGCATCAGAACAACACTAAGAGTCATTATCGAAAAGGAAAATCTCATATATTAAGTGAAAAATTACCTGTGACAAACCTCTGTTTTTGTTATCCCAAGTGCTACTGCAGCAACCATCAAATCAGCTGAAACGAGAAAGAGAAAACAACATTAGAAGCAGGGTTAGTAGTATAACTTGGTAAATCTCAAAAATCCAAGTAAAAAAGAACAAAGAGAGGAGAGCAGAGTTAACTTACCTTAGTCAGTCTTCATTCTTCAACCCGACCTGCACAACATATACATAATTAGATTAAAACCATATTAGTTAATTTTACAAGTCTGAATCAAACAACAACTTTAAAGAGAAACCCTGAAAAAAAAGAACCCTAGAATTTTTAAAACCTGTACTTGGCCGTCAGTCAAACCCGAAGAAGAGACACCAACTACGGAAACAAAACAACCAACGTCCTCCGATCCTCACCGGGCACCAAAATCCGCCTGAGTTAGAAGACAAAGACAAGACAAGAGAAGATGTCTTACCTTAACATTAAAAAATAAACCCTAGGATTTGTATACCTTAACTTGCTCGTTCGAATAAGAAGCGCCCGTGGAAACCCCAATTCATCAATTAGAAGACGAAAAGAGAAGAGACACTGAGTGAGTCAGTGTACGTTTTATCAAATTATTCTCTAATTATAATGAAAAAAACAAAATCAAACATGAAATTGAACTAACACACACGATGGACTGGGGAAGAAGCAGATATTTACCGTTTTTTTAACAGCAACACCACCTCGTTTCTTCTCTGAATTAAATGGAAAAGCATAAAGGATAGAAGACCTGCGACCTGGTTGTCTCAAAATTCATTCCCAGCTGAAGGAGAGAAAACATACAAATCATTCTCCCACTCATTATGAGAAAGTGAGACAGGGAAAACCTAAGAAACACATAACAAAAAAACAAATGTTGGTCTCCATACCAGAAACCATAAATGGTCTTGCGCTCTAGCAAGTCATCATCATGTCCACTGATGCCTTTCTCCGGTAGTACGTATCTGGTCAAATTTGACAATCATTGAGGCTGATGCAACAAAAAAAAAAACATGCATACCAAAGTTGGCTAAAGAAGAGAGATTTTAAAAAAATAATCATACATATATAAGCACGTCTTATGACAGGAACCCTACCAAAGGACATTTTGTAAGTGTAAGTGTTTATTAGAAATAAATATAACGATTAAAATGTTCCAAATTTGGAATCAGGAAGAATAAAAGCTGTATCTCCTCATCCAAAAGAAGATACTCGACACTAAGAAGAAGATTGTTGCGTTTAAAATCACGGGCATCCTAGAAATGGAGTAGACGGATGAGGATGGTTGGTGTGTCTATAGACTCGGTAATTTCATCGAGCTTGAGATAGGAGAAAATAGGGCTATCTGAAGGAGGATCTTTGGAAGACATTTGTGTTTTTTTAGGTCGGAGGAAGGGTTGTTTGGGTTTTAATTTTCATGAGGGATGAAATCAAATATATATGTAAAAAGGTAAGGCTTTAAATCAGGGTAGTAATTAGTAAGTTATGGTGAAATTGTAACGGATCGCACAATTAAGGGAAGGCAAATAATCAGGAAGGTAATTAGGAAAACACAGCGGTTAGGCGATTTAACCATTAAGTAAAGGCATATAATCAGGGTTGAATTACCTTTTATGGCAGGAAAATAGTAATTTGATAGAGCTTAGGAAGGTAATTAGGGAGTCACGGTGGTTAGGCCATTTAACCATTAAGGAGAGGCATAAAATCAGGGTAGACTTAGTTTTAGTGGGAGGAAACCCTAAGGACATTTCAAATTTAATAGTTTACCAACCTGGCCTGCAGTAAAGAAATAGTTCTATCCAGCGAGTCCAAGCAACCTGCAGTTAAATGGGAGGAAACAGCAATAAGTAGTGCCCAGTAAATTAATAGAGACGCTAAATACATTTGAGATTCTAATGGACCTCTCCTGCAAGTTTAATAAAATTTATAACTTCATCAGGGCCATAACCTGAAACTCCTAAAGCCAACATTCCAAAGAAACCTCCCTGAAGAAGAAGAAGAGAAGAAGAAAATAACAGATCAACACTAAAGAGTCACTGACAAACCTCAGTTTGTTTTTGGTCTATGGAATGAGATGAGTGCATACCTTCCTCTGGTAGTACGTAGCTCATCAAATTTGACAATCATTGAGGGTGGTTCCAACACAAAAAAAAAACATACCAAAGTAAGCTAAAGAAGTCAGATTTTTAAAAACAAATCATACACATATAAGCACATCTCATGAGAGAAAACCTACACGGTCCATATTGCTGCTTGTTGTAGTGATTCATTGTCAACATTATGAGAAAGCTGTTGAGGAGTAATGCCAAAATTTTCCCAGCCAGACGCAGTTTGGTTCTCACAAACCTGAGAGAAAAAGGGAAGAAGATCATTAGAAACATAGCGAACACAGAAGAAGCGATAAACGGGTCTAGGTATTTCTCTGTTAACTACATACGGAACATAGATAACTATAGATGACATTTCAATTTAAGCTTAACAAATCTTTCTCACAGGACACGATGTAGTAAGCTGAAACGACCTATGTCTCTATCTCAATGATCGTTTTAGAAAAATTAAAAAGACCCCAAAATCTAAAACGAATGGTCAATTATTCAAACTAAAAAGGATCCCACGACCATGACCCGACCTTCAAAAAAGAATCAAAACATGAGAATAACCCTATAACCAAATCAGAGAAGTAACCTTGACAGAATTTTACGGGCGTAATCAAAATGGGTATGGCCAGAATCGATTTTAAAACATAACTTAGCCAATCAATACTTGGAGAGGTGAAGGTGAAGTTTGGGCTTCTTTGTATATCAGTTGACGCCATTAAAGAAAGATCCACACAACCCTGTAATTCTAAATATTAATATCGCACTTTCAAATAGGAAATGAAGAAATTTGATTAGAAAAAGAGAGGAATTGAGGAGATCGGCAACGGGGATCTGCCGGAGATGAACAGATACGCATGGAGGAGTGGGGAAGAGAGAGAGATGGGGAAGAGGAGAAGACTACTCCGAGATTCCGTCATAATATTTGTATGGCATTAACCCAGTTACAGCCCATTAACAAACCCAGTTACAGCCCATTAACAAATGCATAAGATATATCGGGAAGGTTAAAAAAAAAAAAGGATTTAGAGGGTGACACGTGTCAGGTGGAGGGAGCTTCTTAGAGGGTGTAACCCTACTTTATTATATTAGATACTTTCGATTTCCATTTGTCAAAGGAAAGGGAAGAAACTTAGCTGAAGACCAAAAATCTTGAACAAGAATACTTTGCTGCATTAGTTTTTTGGTGTGATTAAAGTCTTTTAGATGTAATGTATTTGGTTCTGTTTGTAATTTTGCAACCTTGATATAAATCCTGAGATTCCCAATACCTCACTCGTTGTCACATTTTTCTAATAATAATAGCAACAAATCACACCACAAAATACTGAATTTATTAGTAAATTGGCCATAAAATTCGTTAAATTTATATATATATATATATATATATATTTTTTTTTTTTTAATTTTGTGGCGATAAATGCTGCATACAAACTTCAGTGGATAATTTGTTACATACAAGTTAGTTATTTATTAATTGAAAAATATCACTTATTTGATAGAATATTTATGTACCCCGAGAAGAATAACATTTAAATAATTTTGGTTTGAGGTTAAGTTAGAGTTTAAATAATTTGTTAGTGTTTTTTTTTTCTTTAAAAAAGATACATAGCAAGAATTTAATTGCTAAAATCACAATTACCCAAAAATTAAGATAAAAACAGAAAAGATTTCACTCTATCTAACCAAGATTTTGCTAACGCCGATCGTAATTTGTTCCACTCACTTGCATTGGTTAATTAATATCTTAACCGAAGAAAAACTATCAAAAAGGAAAAATTGAAGAGAAAAAAAAAAAAAAGGGAAAAAAGTGTGAGCAGCACGTGTCCTCCTATATCGTCGTCCAACAGAGTCGCCCCCTGTTGAAGCCTCGAGATTTTTTTTTTTTTTTCTTTCTTCTTCCCCTAAACCTCTTTCTCACCCCCGAAACCTCCATAACTAATTTGGTAAGGTAAGCTTTTCTTTTTTAGACTTAATTTAATCCCTATTTTTTTGGTTGAAATTCTCTGTATCCATCGTCATTGTAACATCGATTTTGATTGCTTTTGAATTTTTTGTTTTAATGAAAAATTGCTATCGGCCGGTTTGAGAATCCAATTTATAGTGACAGTTGTTGTTTTTTTTGAATTTTTTGGTTTTACTGATGTAGGTAGGAGATAGAGAAACGATGGAGATTGTTCCAAAGACTCCCGAAAAACCTAAATTATTATTTACTAAATATTATGTGAGACGAAAATCCATTAAGTCGAAAATCTTTGGTTCTGTAATTTCTCCACTAGAAATAGATCCTCCTCCTCCTCATAAACAAGAGCTTCAACAAGGTAAACCAAATTATGAAAACCTAAATTACTCTTTTGTGTGTGTTTTTTTTTTTTTTTTTCCGTTTATAAGAATTAGTGACCAAATTTTAATGATAAACACAATTTTTCATATGATTATTATATTTTTAGATTCTAAACATGAAATTAGTTAAATTTAGGTAAGAGTTTCAGTTGATTTATTGCATTACTAATAATTATTTGTTTCATGACTGTAATAAGATAATTCACAAAGCACTGACCAAAAAGAGGAGAAGAAGAAGAATTCAGATGAAGAGCGTCAAAGAAAGTGTCATGAGTCAGATATTTTTCAAGGTAAATTCTTTTTGAATTCATCTCTAGAATACACATCGTATGGTTGGTTCATCATATATATCTTATTTATTTGTACACTTTTATGGTGAAAGGTGATGATTCACAACATGTTACTGGAAAAAGAAAGAGAAATAATTCAAAAGAGACCCCAAAAAAGATGAGGTATCATAGACCTCGGATCATGGAAGAAGGGAAAAAACCAAGGAATCCCACCACTACTCGACTCAGAACTATATCCAAGAAGAAAGGCAAGAAAAAGGACAACAACAATGCCAGTGAAGATGATGAAGTTGTTATTATACCCGAGCCTCCAACTCCACAAAAGCAAACTAGAAGTAAAACTGAGAAGACTAAAAGAAATGTGGCTCGAGCTTTGAAAAAAGACAACAACAACAACAACAACAACGCCAGTGAAGATGATGAAGTTATTATAGCCGAGCCTCCAACTCCACAAAAGCAGCAAAGTAGAAGTAAAACTGAGAAGAAGCCTAAAAAAAGAAATGTGGCTCGAAGTTTGAATTTTAATCATCTTAGTTGTCTTGAGCTCGACAGAATTTGTGGACCAACTTTTCCAAAGGGGAGAAAGAGGATGACTCCAGCTCGTAGATCTGATTTCCACTGTTTGATATCTCCCTACTCATTTCCTCTACCTATTTGGAAAAAGCAATCAGTAAGGTCTAACCGTAGGAAAAACGTGGTGAGATGGTTTAGAATTGCTTTGTCTCTTGAACTGCAAGAGCAAGAGGAGACCCTACCTTTAGTTGGCAGGCTCTTATCTCGAGCAGATGTTTCTTTGCACATTGAAGGTAATCATTTCTCTTTGTTTGCCTTTAAAATTAGAGATTGCTTATATATGCTTATTATAACTTTAGTTATACTTATACTACATACAGACAAGACTAGTTATGTAGCACCAAAGATGGATTATGCATTCAATAACAGAACTAAAGATATTGTTGAGCCGTTAATCCAACAAAGGAATCATCAAAATGATAATGACTTTTCACCTATATCAGAAGTTCCTTTGCAGATTAAAGGTGACTATAGTTTCTTTTATTTTTCAGAAATGTTACAAAATTCCATCACGTATATATACACTTAAGCTAACTTTTTTCTTTTTTGGCAGACTCACCCATGAGACAAGTTAGTTGTGTAGTCCCAAAGAAAAGCAAAAAAAGTACTAAGAACATCGTTGGGAAAAAAATCAAACAAAGGAGTTATCAGAAAGATCACGGTCTCTCATCCTTAGCAGATGTTCCTTTGCACATTGAAGGTAGTCATTTCTTTTTGTTTTACCTTTAAAATTGGAGATTGTTTATGATTATTATAACTTTAGTTATACTATAGTATATAATTTATCATCTGTTTATGTACAGACACGACTAGTAATGTAGCATTAAAGATGGATTCTGCATTCAATAACAGAACTAAAGATATTGTTGAGCCGCTAATCCAACAAAGAAATCATCAAAAAGATAATGACGTTTCACCTATATCAGAAGTTCCTTTGCAGATTAAAGGTAACTAATTGTTTCTTTTGTTTTTCAGAAAGGTTACAAAATTTCATCATGTATACACATAAGCTAACTTTTTGGTTTTTCTACTATGTCATTGTGTTTTTTTTTTGGCAGACTCACCCATGAGACAAGTTAGTTGTGTAGTCCCAAAGAAAAGCAAAAAAATGACTAAGAACATCGTTAGGAATTTAATCCAACAAATGACTTATCAGAAAGATCACGGTCTCCCATCCTTGGCAGATGTTCCTTTGCACATTGAAGGTATTCAAGTTTTCTTTTTCTATTTTTTTTTTTTTTTTGTGAGAGATTGCTTAAACAGATTTTTTATCATACATTCATTTGATATACTTTTTCGTTAGTGTCATATATATTTGGTCAATTGTGTATTTTTTGTAGACACACTCATGAGATCTGCTAGTGATGTACCCGTAAGACGAGAAAAAACTAAGGATATTGCTAAGTTAATCAAAGAAATGAGGAGATTAAATATCAACAAAAGGGTAACAACAACGTTGATCGAATCTGGCAAAAAACTTGTTACTGCAAAGGTTAAACTTGATACAGAGACCATTAAAGAGTGGGATCGCTTAATGGTGAATAAATCACATGCTGACAATCAAACAAATGCCGGGTGGGAACAAAAAAGGGAGAACTTCAAAGGTCCTATAGATCTTTTCATTAGTCGGATGCATCTTCTACAAGGTATTGTTATTGTTAGAATGAGCTTATGAGTGTAAATACAATCTATAAAGAATTCAAGTTTAAGTGACTATGTAAAGTACATTGTTATCATCAAAATGTTATTGAAATGATTTCCTCTCATGATGTTATCAATTATTATTCTACAGGCGATAGAAAGTTTAAGCAGTGGAAAGGCTCGGTTGTTGACTCAGTGGTTGGAGTTTTCTTGACACAAAATGTTTCTGACTACCTTTCAAGGTAACTTCGAGTTAAACTGCTAAGAAATTTGGAAAACCAGTTGAGATAACATATGTCTGCTTTAATTACAATATTTTTTTACAGCAACGCTTTCATGAGTGTGGCTGCAAATTTTCCCGCGAATGCAAGAGAATGTTTAGATCCTCTAGCATACTACATTGAGGAACCTGAAGATGTTAATGACTCAATTCTTGATGACCAAGAACCAACTCATATAGGAAACGATGATGATGCTAAGAATTCTCAGTTCATCACCTTATCTAAGGATTCAATACCAGAGGTAGAAGAACATGAGAAAACTGCAAAAAGGAAAAACAAAAAAACCGGTATTATGGAAGATGCGACTGTTGATTGGGAGACTATTAGAAGGACGTACACAAAAGAAAGATCTCGACACAAAATGCATATGGACACTGTGAATTGGAATGATGTGAGATTATCTGGCGAAAAAGTTTTCGAAGACATCATCAGACAACGAGGGCAATTCCAGATTCTTTCAGGAAGAATTTTGGTAAGAAAAGCAAACAAAATTCAATAACTTTGTGAATTCATTATTTTAAAGATTAAGACTAATATTTCTTTCATCTATTTTTTGTATAATTTTCTCTAGAAATTTCTCAGAGATGAAGTTAGACAAAATGGAACTATTGATCTTGAATGGCTCCGAGATGCTCCACCAGATCTAGTGAAGTATGTTTATGTTAGTTTTTATGTTTCTATTGATATCATTATTTGCAAGCATCATTAACATTTTGTATTTTTTTTTTTATCAGGAGATATCTATTGGATATTGAAGGGATAGGACTAAAGAGTGCTGAATGTGTACGACTGTTAGGAATTAAACATTCTGCATTTCCGGTATAATAAGATTTTGATAGCTTTTTCACTTGAAGTTTACTTATTTTTGCTTACTCATCAAAACCTTCTGCTTTTGATGTGTATAGGTTGACACAAATGTTGGTCGTATAGCAGTTAGACTTGGTTGGGTTCCTCTTGAACCTTTACCAGATGGAATTCAAATGCATCAACTATCCCAGTTCTGTTTTCTCATCAATTTGATTTTTTTTAAAATAGTATATGGTAATTTACTAACAACTATCACCTATAAAATCACCCTTGTTTCAGGTACCCTTCAATGGATTCGATTCAACAATACCTTTGGCCACGACTATGTAAACTTCCTCAAGAAACTCTGTAAGTTCAAATGCTTTTCTTTTTTTCTCAACAAGCCAATTATTTGTAATACCATATGAATATATATTGCTTAATTTCATGCTAAATTGTTTTTACAGATATGAACTACATTATCAGATGATAACATTTGGAAAGGTACATACAAAATAAAACCTTTATATGACGTTAATTAATTATGAATCAATCAAAAACAATACTCTTTCAATTAGATTTTATCAATTATAGGTTTTCTGCACAAAGGCTCTTCCTAACTGTAATGCGTGTCCAATGAAGTCCGAATGCAAATATTTTGCAAGTGCATATGTCAGGTACACATTGTTTATTGATTTTTTCCTTATTTTGGTTCACCTAGATTATATAAACTAAATTGTTAAATTCACTATCTTTTGTTCAGTTCTAAGAATCTTCTCGAAGGTCCAGCAGAGAAGACGCATGATGAGCCTGATACTTTTAAACATGCATGTTCTCAAGATGTTGACGTTAACATGACATCAAATATAAATCTGATAGAGGAATGTGCTTCTCCCAGATGTAGCGAGCAACATATATGTTGTAAGCCATTGGTTGAGTTTCCTTCTTCTCCAAGACCGGAGATTCCCGAGTTAGGAGACATTGAAGATTTTCCATGGAGAAATACTTATCAGCGATATGCTAGAATTCCTGAAATTGATATTGACTTGGATGCATTGAAGAAAAATGTAGAGGATGCACTTGTAGAAGGTGGAAAGATATTGAGCAGTTCTGTTGAAGAAATATCAAAAGCTATAGTACTTCTCACCCCTGAAAATGCATGCATTCCAATCAAACCACCCCGAAAAATTAAGTATTATGGTCGACTAAGAACTGAGCATGTGGTGTAAGTATCTTTATGGCTTTACACATCTTTATCATATTTTGATGCATATTGTGAGAATAGTGTGGTAATATGTAATTTTCTTTTTTTGCAGATATGTGCTTCCTGACAATCATAAGCTTCTCGATGATGTAAGTGTATTTGCTCTTAACTACAAAAAAATGCAACTATCTTGTATAATTTATGCGGTAATGTTTTTATTGTTACACATATTATATAGTTTGAGAGAAGAGAACTTGATGATCCGAGTCCCTACCTTCTTGCGATTTGGCAACCAGGTACGGTACAAAGTACAAACATAATTTATCATTGTTCACATAAACATAAAACTAAGTTTTTCTCGGATATTTTTAGGTGAAACGTCAAACTCGTTCACTCAACCAAAAAAAAAGTGTGACTCTGACGGATCAGAATTATGCAAGAGAAAGACTTGTTCGTATTGTTGGAGTATACGTGAACAAAGCTCTAACACTTTTTGTGGAACAATTTTGGTAAGTAGAATTTACATTTTAGCTTTTTCTAACGTTGTTTACTTGATACTCACATGACATGGATGAATGCAACTGAATAGATTCCATGTAGAACTGCAATGCGAGGGGGTTTCCCACTCAATGGAACATATTTCCAAACTAATGAGGCAAGTGGTTTTCTCTTTGTTCATAAAATTTTTGTAAAATAATTCTTTTAATGAGCAATTAGAAAGAAAATATAAGGATATCTTTTTTTTTTCTCAGGTTTTTGCAGATCATGAGACAAGTTTAGAACCCGTTGTGTTTCCTAGAGAGTGGTGTGACGGACTAGAAAAACGTGCCATGTACTGTGGTTCGTCGGTATCATCTATTTTTCGACTTTTAGACACAAGACGGATTCAACTTTGCTTTTGGACAGGTAACAAACATATTTTGAAATTAAAAATAGTTGTTGAATTCTTAAATTAAACATAATTGTGCAATAATGTTGTGTGGTGATGATAATTATGTGTAGGGTATTTATGTATGAGAGCATTTGATCGAAAGGAGCGAATGCCAAAAGAACTTGTCCGAAGACTACACACTCCACCTGTTGGGAGAGGGGCAAAATACATGCATGACGATGATATATAATAGTTTAGTTTGTTTTTCTTTTTAGTCTAGTTTTGCTAACTTTTTAAATTGAATGACAAAAGAAGCTTTTATGATTAAAAAAAACAAATGGTTTTTCATATGATTTGGTTTCATTCTGTGTACAAAACGAAATTAGAAATATGGTGTAGTCCAGCCTCTTTATAACATTTAGCAATTTGGTTCAAGGATTCAGACCAAGTTCCTTCAATAGAAGCCAAATCCAAGAGAAAAGCTGCAACATCTAACGCGACTTGGACTGGAGCTTTGCCTTTCGTCAAATCCTCAAGGCGACCTTCATCACTCACTTTCTCCCTTATGAATTCAATCTGCTCATCTTCCCATTGCGCAATACTAGCAACGTCCTGCATGTTTTCAAGCTGTCATGACTATGAAAATGCTTTTCTATGCTTTAAAACTTAACACAACCAACCAAAAAAAGAAGTACAAGAAATATTCTTTTGACATGCCTTATAAGGACATCCTAATGTCCACCAAGGTGATTTCAATGCTACTCTAGCCGCATCTTTTGCTTCTGAATTCCTTCCTACCCTGCAAATAAGAATCCTAAAACATGTGGCTATCTCTCTCTACGAAGATAATAAATAGATAAATAATATAAGTATGTATTTGTTTACGAACTTCTGCAGTATGTTTGCATAATATACAAAAGGTCGTCCAAATCCTGGAAAGAGGTCTTTCTTTGTGTAAAATTCTCCTGTTACCATAGCTGAAACCTTGCAGGGACAAAAGAAGTCCTTTAAAAGTTTAACAAAAAGGGTGATTCATCAATGGAGAATGTGATATTATATGCTATAATAGATTCTTACATGATCTCCTTCATCGAAATGCCGTAATACTTTTTGTTCCAACAAATCTGGAAATAGTCCAACCTATACATTACCAAAAACATAAATATTGTATATTTGTGGTGTACAGAACACATTTGATCTGTAGTAATGGTTTTATAAAGTCTTACCTTCTTCAAGACGTAGACATTGAGATTGTCAATTTGAGATTCAGCAAAAGCACCCTTTTTGTAAAGTTTTTCACCTGCCTCTGCTGAAGCACGATAAAGTTCTGTCAAATCTTTTGCATCTTCTTCAACCAGAATCCGGTGAATATACTCATCTACCTGAATATCAGAAACTGTTAAAAATTGCTTCTTGGTAACAAAAACAAGTGACATAAGTCCTCTAAAAAAAGGATAAGCTAATGAAACGTCATTACATTTCTAGCTATAAGCCGGACTCCACTCCTCCAAACTTCCACAACTGGCATATCCATTCTATTCTCAGATACAAAAAGTTAATATACCATCATATACTTATATACCACTGCAACAGTTACCAAGAATGATCCAAATCTTCTTACCCTGGAGGAGCAGTAGGCCATCTCAGAAGTGCAGTAATAGAGCCTACTTAGACAAGAAACCAGAAAACACAAGATTAAACAAAAGCTCCTGAAAAGAAAGCAAATGAATTCGATCAATTGTGTGGTCTTACCTGAAGAATTCTTCGAAAGCGGAATAGCAAGAGGTATGAGACCCTGCTTAGCTCCAGGAGATATGATTGTTTCACCTGCAGAACGAAAACAAGAGAGATTCTAAGATCCATAAGTTTCCCTTTTCCAATATTACAAAGCCAGAGTACTCAATAAATATCACTAATAGGGAATTAGTAGCCAGAACTTGCATAAACTGTTCTATATCCCAAACACACATAAGCTTGGACCTAGATAGGAACAAAATTGAGATTGATATTAACCTCTTGTTTGAAGCACTTTGAGTAAGTGCTGAAGATGCACTGGAGGTTCAGTGGCAGCTACATCTTTGATAAATGATACATGCCCTGCACGAAAAATCTAACCTTTTTAAGTCAATCCTTATGTGTTGTTGTCTCTCCACCACTAAGCATAATTATAAAGATAGTCACTGCATTTTCCTACAAAAGATGGTTTCTACACTACACAGAAAGAGATAATAAGCTCAAGCACTCTCTCGGGTTTAAGCCCATCAAACAATCAACAATATCTCACATTCAATTTCCATAAAAATTTTGAGAAAAAAATCGAAATTACCAGAAGAGCAACAGGAGACTCTAGCTCTGATATGGCGTAAAGGGCGAGTAATGCAAGGAGTTATGTGCAGCGAAAGCGAAGCCATTGCTCCTTATCTCTCTATCTTTCTTTGTTTCTCTTCACTCTGCTTCCTCAACCTCACACATAGCAGTGCGCGTGTCAAAAACTGTAATTAGTAAAATTCAGCTTTTAGCCGGAGAGCAAAACATAGCCATTGATTCTGTCTGATGAGAATCGTGTCTAGAAAAAAAAAACAAAAAAAAAGAGAGTGATGGGCCTTAAATGGGCTAAGAAGCTCTCTCTTTAAACCCATAATATAAAAACGCGTAACCGACAAAAACCGTCAATAAATGTACAATAAGAAAGGTCAATATCGTCAATTACCGGTTTACTCGACCGGTCTATATAATCAAATTTACTCGGTGGCTTCGTGGTTTTCTTTTTTTTGGTCTTTCTTTTCTATTTGGATTCTCGAGGATAATAAATTAAGAAAAAAAAAATCGCGATAGACGACCCCGGACCCCTTTCCTCTTAGCTCGACGTTATCAGACTCTCAACCGAGTCGAGTCCGTTTCTCTAATCAACCGCCGTCGCCGTCACCGTCACCGTTACCACCGTCTGCGCATAGCCCGGATTTCTCCATGGAGATTTCCTCGGCCGATTCGTTATCCATCTCTGGCGCTGCTGCGGCCGCTTCTGAGGTTGTCTCAGAGCCTTCCTCTTCATCTTCTTCTTCTTCCTCTTCGTCCATGTCTGCTTCGTCGCCGAATCAGCCATCCCCCAATCCTTTCTCGACCATGGATCCCTCAGTTCCGACGTCGGCTGCGTCGAGGTATGTTGATGATGACGAAGATGAGGAGGACGTGTGCAGGATCTGTAGAAATCCTGGGGATTCAGATAATCCGCTTCGGTATCCTTGTGCTTGTAGCGGAAGCATCAAATTTGTTCACCAGGATTGTCTTCTTCAGTGGCTTAATCATAGCAACGCTCGTCAATGCGAGGTTTTGTTTCCTTTTTCCCCCTCTTTAGTTCTTGGTGATTTTGCAGATTTCGGATTCTTCTTCTTAAGATCTAGATCATGTATTAGGAATATTGAATTGATTCTTTTAGTTTTGGGACCTTTGGGTGAACGAATGGGCAATTACATACGATCTCTGTGTGATCATCTTACTTATTGTTTGAGTTTTTTTGGTAACTTCATCTTTGCAGGTTTGCAAGCATCCTTTCTCATTCTCCCCAGTGTATGCTGACAATGCTCCATCAAGGCTCCCTTTCCAGGAGTTTGTAGTTGGAATTGCAATGAAAGCTTGCCATGTTTTGCAGTTCTTTCTGAGGTTGAGTTTTGTGCTTTCTGTCTGGCTTCTCACTATACCTTTCATTACATTCTGGATATGGAGGTTGGCTTTTGTGCGAAGTTTTGGTGAAGCTCAGAGGTTGTTTTTAAGCCACATCTCCACCACAGTAATTCTCACCGATTGTTTGCATGGGTTCTTACTGTCGGCGAGTATTGTCTTCATCTTCCTTGGAGCGACTTCATTAAGGGATTACTTTAGGCATTTACGAGAGCTTGGGGGACAAGATGAGAGAGAAGATGACGGGGACAGAAATGGTGCTCGCGCTGCAAGACGACCTGCTGGACAAGCTAATAGGAATCTTGCCGGAGAGAGGAATGTCGAAGATGCTGGTGATCAGGGTGCTGCGGTTGGTCAGAATGCTAGACGGAATCCTGAAAATGTTTTGGCAAGGTTGGATATACAAGCAGCTCGTCTTGAGGCTCAGGTTGAACAGATGTTTGATGGTTTGGACGATGCTGATGGTGCAGAAGACGTTCCATTTGATGAGCTTGTTGGAATGCAGGGTCCAGTGTTTCATTTGGTTGAGAATGCCTTTACTGTAAGTTGATGTTTCTACCTTTGTGATTCATATTTTAGAGTCTATTATCCCTTCTTCTTTACTGTTGTCCCTTCCTTGAATCTTTATGATGTTCATAATGTTGCAGGTTCTAGCAAGCAATATGATATTCCTTGGTGTTGTGATATTTGTGCCCTTCACGTTAGGACGGGTTATACTGTATCACGTGTCATGGCTTTTTGCTGCTGCTAGAGGCCCTGTCATGACCGCATCGATGCATTTGACAGATACTGGACTATCATTGGAAAATATTACTCTGAAGAGTGCGCTGACTGCTGTCTCAAATTTGACTAACGAGGGTCAAGAGAATGGATTGCTTGGTCAACTCACAGATATGGTGAAAGTCAATGGAAGTGAATTGAATGGAGCAAACAATACACTATCAGTTGGTGCTGATCTCTTGAAAGGTTCTGCTGCTGGGGCCTCAAAGCTATCTGATATTACAACTCTGGCTGTTGGGTACATGTTTATAGTATTTCTGGTGTTCCTCTACCTGGGGATCATTGCACTGATTCGATATGCGAAGGGTGAGCCACTGACCGTTGGGAGATTTTATGGGATTGCATCTATAGTAGAAGCTGTACCATCCCTCCTGAGGCAGTTCTTGGCAGCAATGAGGCATCTGATGACTATGATTAAAGTTGCCTTCCTTTTGGTCATCGAGCTTGGGGTCTTCCCTCTAATGTGTGGGTGGTGGCTAGATGTTTGCACAGTGAGGATGTTTGGTAAAACAATGTCCCACAGGGTACAGTTTTTATCAATTTCTCCACTGGCAAGCTCACTTGTACATTGGGTTGTCGGAATCATGTACATGTTGCAAATAAGCATCTTTGTCAGCCTTCTTCGAGGGGTACTATGTTTTCCTTACGCATAATCTCATATTAGAAACAGTTTTTCTTCTCTGCTACTGTCTAATACTTTTAACACTGTTGTGCCAAATGCAGGTTCTTCGCCCTGGAGTTCTGTATTTCCTTCGTGATCCAGCAGATCCTAATTACAATCCGTTCCGAGATTTGATTGATGATCCAGTTCACAAGCATGCTCGGAGGGTATTGTTATCTGTTGCTGTGTATGGGAGTTTGATTGTCATGTTGGTATTTTTACCAGTCAAACTTGCAATCCGGATGGCTCCTTCCATCTTTCCTCTCGACATATCGTAAGAAATATAGGTTAACCTGTTGTTTTGGATATTTTCTGTTGGAGATTGAATTGATCTTTCTTAAATTTTGCATTTATGCAGTGTATCTGACCCATTCACTGAAATTCCGGCCGACATGCTTCTCTTTCAAATATGCATACCATTTATTATCGAGCATTTCAGACTCCGGACCACAATTAAGTCCCTTCTACGCTGCTGGTTCACCGGTGTCGGTTGGGCGCTTGGTTTGACAGACTTCCTCTTGCCAAGACCAGAGGACAACATTGGTCAGGAAAATGGAAACGGTGAACCAGGGAGGCAGAACAGAGCACAAGTATTGCAGGTCGGTGGACCTGAGAGGGCTATGGCTGCGCTTCCAGCAGCTGATGACCCTAACAGAAGTCTCCTGCGCGCTAATGCCAACATGGGTGAGGAGTATGAAGATGATGAAGAACAATCTGATTCAGAGTAAGTCCTTACTTAAGATATAAACTAAAAGCTTTTGTGATGTTTTAGCATTTGTGCATGCTTGAAGTAATTAACAGTAGTGTGCACTTGGTTATAGAATTATATTAGGTCTTCCGCTTATATGAATGTATTTTTGTAGCAGGTACAACTTTGTGGTCCGGATAATTCTTCTTCTACTTGTTGCATGGGTGACTCTTCTCCTCTTCAATTCGGCATTGATAGTTGTACCAGTTTCGCTTGGGCGAGCATTATTTAGTGCCATCCCAATTCTTCCGATAACTCATGGCATCAAATGCAATGGTAATGTTTGTTAATTTTGATCTTCTGAGTTATTCTTTCGCACGTTTACACATTATTAACAGAATCTTTTAAATCTGTAGACCTCTATGCATTCGTCATTGGCACATATGCCTTTTGGACTACCATATCTGGTGCAAGATATGCTATCGAGCATGTCAAGTCAAAGAGGACTTCAGTCTTGCTTAATCAAATATGGAAATGGTGTGGAATTGTCTTCAAGAGCTCGGTGCTGTTAGCCATATGGGTAAGTGGTTTGTGCTGTTATTTTCTTGATTTTTTCGACACTGAAAAACTCTGTTTTTACTATGGATTTTGTGCCTTTAACATGGTGATTTAACAGGTTTTTATCATTCCGGTACTGATTGGACTTCTGTTTGAGCTTTTGGTGATTGTCCCAATGAGAGTCCCAGTAGATGAAAGCCCTGTCTTCCTCCTGTATCAAGACTGGGCTCTCGGGCTCATCTTTTTGAAGATCTGGACAAGATTGGTAAGTAATCTCTCTAAATCAGCAACTTTTGCCACATAAAAAAGAGATTTTGTCACTAATCAACTATGTCAAATGGACAGGTGATGCTGGATCATATGCTTCCAATAGTTGATGATAGCTGGAGGGAAAAGTTTGAGAGGGTTAGACAAGATGGATTCTCGAGGCTTCAAGGGTTATGGGTACTTAGAGAGATTGTGTTCCCCATCGTGATGAAACTCCTAACAGCTCTATGTGTGCCTTATGTACTGGCGAGAGGAGTGTTCCCAATGCTCGGATATCCACTAGTAGTGAACTCAGCGGTCTACAGATTTGCGTGGATAGGTTGTCTGTCGGTGAGCCTCTTCTGCTTCTGTGCAAAAAGATGCCATGTGTGGTTCAGAAACCTTCACAACTCTATCCGTGATGACCGCTATCTCATTGGTCGGAGACTCCATAACTTTGGGGAAGCTGCTTTGGCTAACCAAAACCAAAGGCAAAGTAGTGAGGATGTAGGAGATGGTGTCTTGATAGGACGCGAGGGAGACGTTGACAACGGACTAAGACTCAGACGTGCAATCCAACAAGAAGCTTAGAAAGAAAATAGTATTTTGTCAAACTGTTCACCGAGTCCTTTAACATTTGTGTACTTTGAGCCGTTAAGTAATGGCTTTGAAAATTTATTAGTCGATGTGTGTAATTATTGTATCCGTTGATCCTCTTCTATTTTTTTTCTTTACTTTTTTTTGTGTGTATTAAAAACTAAAAAATCTTTAGAAATAATGCTTCGTTAGTCCATATGCCTTGTGTCTTCTATTGTAATGCTTTTAGAAAAAGATTGACTATTGCAAATTCATTTTAATTTTTTTTATGTCAGGGCATTTATTAAGCCTTAAGGTGGCTTTGAAGATTTTTTGGCCACAGAAAAATCAATTTAGAGGGTTCATTGGTTCAAAGATTTTACACAAATGTATTGTCACATAACAAATAAAATAACTATAACTATAAAGACAAGACAGAGGATGATGAAATGTACAGTTAAAGAGCCAAATTATCAAATTATCATTATTATCCAAATCTATTCAAATAACTCTGGTTGGACGAGATTTTTAGTGAAATACACTTCCAAATCAACTCATATATCCAAATGTGAGATCAAAATTGTGTCCAAATCCTTAATAGCCAATAAGAGGTGATTTTAGTTAGTACTCGTTATGTTTCACAAAAAATTTCATTTTGACATATATTACATAAATTAAGAAAACATTGAATTATACGTATATATAATTCATTTTGTGTAAAACCACAGATTCAAAACCACAAATTACATTAAGATGGGAGCAAGATATAAACTCATTTCAAGTAAAATCACAAAATTTAGAGCAATTAGAGCAGAACTGAGAGAAGATTCCAAGTATCAACCTAGATTCCAAGTAGAACAATACAAACAAGACTAAGAGAAGATTAAGAGCAAGATATAAACTCATTTCAAGTAAAATCATAAAAATTAGAGCAATTAGAGCATATATGAGAGACAATTCTAAGTATCAACCTAGATTCAAAGTAGAACAAGACAAACAAGACTAAGAGAATATTAAGAGCAAGATTAAGCAATCAACAACAAGGCAGAGAAAAGCTTGCTTGCTTACTTAGTAGAAGCGGGATACATATCCAAACCGCTCTGAAGTCTTATACGTATACATATTATATGTATACCTATTATACGTATTTTACACAAATGATACATTTTTGTGATTTCACTTGAAATGAGTTTATATCTTGCTCCCATCTTACACAAATTAAGGTAATATTTCATTTTGACATATTTTACACAAATTAAGAAAACATTGAATTATAATTAGTATCCCAAATCTCATCCTTTGTATTTTTAAGTGAAACACACTTCTAAATCAATTCATATATCCAATGATCAAAATCCATGTCCAAATCCTTAATATTGAATAAGGGGTGCTTTTAATTAGTATATTACTAGGTAATATCCCGCGCATATGCGCGGGTTGTTGTATTAGTTATGTTAATTATTTTAGTTTATGTAAAAGTTATAAATTATGAGAACTTTCTGAGAAGAAAATATAGTTTTTTAAAATGGTATTTCTGAAAGTGGTATTGGAAAAGATATATTTTTGAAATTCTCCTTAAAATTACATGTATAACAAACAAATTTCTTAAATGTCAATAATACACTTTATTTATTCAAATTATAAAATATACCAGTTATGTAAAAAATATTGTTAATGATAAAAATAAAAATTTACTATGATATTCAAAATCTACCTAAAACATTTAATAATTAAATTGAAAAATTATTTTTGAAGTATCAATTAAATATATTTCCTATAAAATCATATGAAATGCAATTAAAAATCCCAAATGTTAATTTAATTTTTAATTTCTTTTATATTCACCTGAATTTAAGCTATATTGCTAGGTTAAATTCTAATGATTTCCTCTTTGTAGTCAAATTTTGGAAATGGAATATCAAATTGTTTTTTATATAGAAATAATTAAATTACAAAATTTTGAATTAAAGAAACATTATAATGATCATTACATAATTATATTTTGGATCACAAGAACTAAATGTAATAATTAGTATACAAATTCTCAAGAAAAAATTGGTGGTAAGAGAGAGTTAAAAATTTTGAGTTAATAATTCTATTATAATAGTTAATTTTGTTATAACAATGCATGCCTTTCAAAATAATATATATATACATGTATGAAAATGGTTTTTTTAGTTTGATTCCCTCATTAGGCTTTGATTGAAATTAGTGTTGTTGAATCTGCATCGATAATTGTTTTTTACAGCCACCAAAATTTTATTATACTTATGTAACTGGAACTTGAAAATAATAAGGAGAGAAAGAAAGAAGGAAGAAATACAACAAAATATAAGATAAATCCAGCAAAATATATAATCACACTCTTACTATGAATTTTGAATTCATACAAAAACATAAACAAAACAAAGAAAATATTTAGAATTTGTGATATGGTGGATGATGATGTGAGAATTGTTATTTATAGGATTTCAAGGATGGAAGTTACATTTTTAAAATAATTTAATTAGAGGATTTACAATTATAATTTATTGTGTGTTTGAGTGAAAATGAATGGAAAAAGTCAATTCATAATGTAATTTCAGTTATAATTTAGTACTCCCTCCGTTCTAGTTTAACTGTCGTTCTAGAATTTAATTTTTGTTTCATATTAGTTGTCGTTTTAGATTTTCAATGCAGATGTTTGATGAATATTTCAATCTTATCCCTGCTGTTTTAAAGTTTCAACCAATGAAAAAATTATAAAATATATTAATGAAGGGCAAAACATAAAATTTAATAGTTTCCTTAATTTGTGTGCAAAAACCTTAAACGACAGTTAAACTAGAACGGAGGGAGTAGTAAAGTGTGGATTTAAAGTATATATTAATGTACATTATTACATATTTATTTAATTAAAAATAAATATAAATTTTTAGAAATTAAATGCTAAATGGACCAGTAAGGAAAGAGTGAAACCTTATAAAATCATATGAAATGCAATAATAAAATCCCAAAGATTAATTTAATTTTAAAAATTGAAAACAATGTTAAATATATATAATACTTTCTAAATTAAAATATACAATCAAACTCTTACTACACATATGAGATATAACAACATTTGATATTGGTGGGAGAAAAGGAGAGAATGATTTACTTATAAGATGATAATCCAAAATAGATAGTAGAGATGAATCTTTAAAAATAAGAACAATGTAAAATATATATCATGTAGTATCTAAAACTAAAATTTAGCATTAAAATTTTACAATGATATTTCATTTGATTATTTCTGTAATCCATACAATAAAAATAAGAAATCGAAAACAAAAAAAATGAAAAATGATTTGAAGTATTATGGAAGAGAATGAGAGAAGTGGAAGAGAACGAAAGAACGAGAGAATGCTTATTTATATGATAAGAATTGATGAGAGTTACAATTATAATTTATTGTGTTTGAATAAAATTGAGTGGTAGAATATAAATAATGTAAAATTTATTTTATTTTCAGTTATAATTTTATTTTAATGGGTGAGTTAAATGTATTGTGTTAAATGAGTCTTAAATATTGTTTAAAGCAATTAAATAATTAGAAAAAAATAAAAAAATTTAGAAAGTATTAAATAAAAATTAACTAATAAAAAGAGACCAAAACCTTACTTTTATATATATGATTATTAAATGATATAACCAATGATACTATATTTTGATAATTATTATTTTTGGTAATGATTTTTTTTTTTTTGGTAAGTATTTTTGGTAATGATATTTGATAGTCCATAAAAA
This sequence comes from Camelina sativa, assembly GCF_000633955.1. Taxonomy (NCBI): domain Eukaryota; kingdom Viridiplantae; phylum Streptophyta; class Magnoliopsida; order Brassicales; family Brassicaceae; genus Camelina; species Camelina sativa. Next base: position 3,168,712 of record NC_025696.1, on the reverse strand, counting down.
TTCTTGACTTGTTATTAATGCAATAAAAATCTCTTTCCCAAAAAAGGCTAAAGACGCCATAAACCGTTCAATAAAATAAACAAAAAAAAGGGTAAGGTCAATTACCGGTTTACAATCCCGGTCTAGATCCTCCCTCTTATCTCGGCGTTGTGAATTGGGCGGGATCTTTATAGTGTGACCATTCTCCACCTCAATACGATTCTGAGCCCTCCCCCCTGGCCAACCAAACTCAACAAAACAAAAAGGTCGGCGTAATCGGAACTCTCCCACCATGGATCCCACATTTGCGACGGCGTCAGTTGAAGATGAGGAGGACATTTGCAGGATTTGCAGAAACCCAGGCGACGCGGACCATCCGCTTCGGTATCCGTGCATCTGCCGCGGGAGCATCAAATTTGTTCACCAGGATTGTCTCCTTCAGTGGCTTAATCATCGCAAAGCTCTTCACTGCGAGGTCCTCCATTTCTCCCTTAGTAATTTTTTTTTTTGGTTTTTTGGAATCCGACTTGGTGATAGGTTTGATCTTGTGATGGTGTCAATAGAGTGATTTGAAAAGCTTATAGAGTTCAGTTTTATCTCTGTAGATTTGCAAGTATCCGTTTTCATTCTCCCCAGTGTATGCTGAGAACACTCCAACGATGCTCCCTTTACATGAGTTTGTAATTGCCATGGGGATGAAGACTTGCCGCGTTATACACTTGTTTCTGCGGTGGAGCTTTGTGCTTTCGATATGGCTTATCGTTACTCCTTCCATTACGTTTTGGATATGGAGATTGGCTTTTGTGAGGAGTTTTGGTGAAGCTAAGAGTTTGTTATTAAGTCACATCTCTACCAAAGTGATTCTCATAGATTGTGTGCTTGGGTTCTTGCTATGGGCAGTAGTTTTCTTCTTTGACTTTAGAGAGAATATACTTAGGAATAACTTAAAGGATTTGTTTACGCGTTTGCTAGAATTGATAGAGGATGAAGAGGACAGAGATGATGATGATGATGACGTTCCATTAGATTGGCTGGTTAGAGTGCAGGGTCCAGTGTTGCATTTAGTTGTGTTTTTACATAACATGGTGTTTCGTTTGGTTCTGAATCCTTTTACTGTGAGTTGATGTTTCTCCTCTCTCTCTCTTGGTGATCTTTTTACCTTGTTCTTTACTATTGGCCCCTCATGATGTGCATAATTTTGCAGGTTCTCGCAGACAACTTGATCTTCCTTGGTTTTGTGATCTTTGTGCCTTTCACATTAGGACGAGTTACATTGTACCTTGTGTCCTGGCTTTTTACTGCTGGTAGAGCCCCTGTTGTTTCAGATTTGACTAATGAGGGCCACGGAAATCGGTTGCTTGGTCAGCTCACAGACTTGATGAGAGTCAATGGAAGTGAATTGCATGGAGCTAAGAATATACTATCTCTTGCTGCTGATATCTTGAAAGGTTCTCTTGCTGCTGGAGGCTCAAAGCTAGTATTTGATGTTACAACTCTGACTGTTGGGTATATGTTTATAGTATTTCTGATGTTCCTTTACCTTGGGGTCGTTGCACTGATTCGATATGCCAAGGGTGAACTGACCGTTGGGAGATTTTATGATATCACTGTACCATCTCTCATTAGACAGTCCTTGGCAGCAATGAGACATCTGATGACTATGAACAAAGTTGCTTTTTTCTTAGTCTTCGAGTTTGGGGTCTTCCCTCTTATGTGTGGTTGGTCACTAGATGTTTGCACTGTTAGGATGTTTGATAAAACAATATCCCACAGAGTACAGTTTTTATCAATATCTCCACTGGCAAGCTCACTTGTTCATTGGGTTCTCGGTCTCATATGCACCTTGTATATAAACTTCTTCGAAAGCCTTCTTGGAGAGGTAATGTTTTCCTTGCTTATAATTTCATTATAGAAACATGTTTCTTCTTTGTACCTAATATTTTTTTTTCTTCACTTTTATGTCAAATGCAGGTTCTTCGCCCTGGACTTTTGCATTTCCTTGATGATCTTGAGGATCCTAATGTCGAATTTTTCCAAGATTTGATTGATACTCCAGTACATAAGCAAGCTCGTAAGGTTTTCTTAGTAAATTCAGTTTATGGAAGTTTGATTTTCATGCTGGTATGTTTACCACTCAAATTTACAACCCTGATAGCTCCATCAATCTTCCCATTCGACATATCGTAAGAAATATTGGCTATTCTCTTGTTTTGGAGATTTTGTGTTGAAGTAGCTCTTTTTTCTAACTTCTACATGTATGCAGTATATCCGACCCATTCACTGAGATTCCAGTCGACATGCTTCTGTTTCAAATGTGCATACAATTTCTTATCGAGCATTTCAGTCTCTCTACCAACGTTACATCCCTTTTACGCTGCTGGGTCACCGGCGTTGGTTGGGTGCTTGGTTTGACAGACTTCCTCTTGCCGAAACCAGAGGACAACATTGGTCAGGAAAATGGAAATGATGAACCAAGAAGGCAGAACAGAGCACAAGTATTGCAGGTAGGTGGATCAGACAGGCCCATGGCTGCTCTTCCAGCGGCTGATGACCCTAACAGAAGTATCCTCCGCGCTGGGAGTGGCAACACGGGTGAGGAATATGAAGATGATGAAAAACAATCTGATTTAGCGTAAGTTCTTGCTTAAGAAATAAGCTAATAGCTTGTTTTGATGCTTGTAATTACTAAAATGAGTTTGTTTGGTATATAGTGTTGACTAGGTCTTCTCCTGTAATGAACGTAATGTTTTAGCAGGTACAACTTTGTGGCCCGGATAATCCTTCTTCTACTTGTTGCATGGGTGACTCTTCTTCTCTTCACTTTAGCACTGATAGTTGTACCAGTTTCACTTGGACGTGCTCTGTTCAGTGCCATCCCACTTCTACCGATAACTCATGGCATCAAATGCAATGGTAATGTCTCTATTAATTTTGGTCTTGTGCTACACATTCTTTTAAACCGTTACACGTTATAAACATTACTAACAGAAATTCCTAAATCTGTAGACCTGTATGCTTTCTTCATTGGGACATATGCCTTTCTGACTACCATATATGGGGCCAGTCACACTATTGAGCATGTCAAGTCGAAGAGTACTTCAGTCTTGCTTAAACATATATGTATATGGTGTGGAATTATATTCAAGAGCTCGGTGTTGTTAGCCATATGGGTAAGTGGTTTGAGCTGTTATTTTCCAATTTTTAAGATACTCCAAACTATACTTTAATCCTGGACAATGTGGTTAAACAGGTTTTTATCATTCCAGTACTAATTGGACGTCTGATTGAGCTGTTGGTGATTGTCCCAATAAGAGTCCCAGTTGATGAAACCCCTGTATTCCTTCTGTATCAAGACTGGGCACTTGGACTCATGTTTTGGAAGATCTGGACAAGACTGGTTAGTTTTCTCTCTTCTGTTAGCAATTTTTGCCTGCATAAAAGATCTTGTCACTTAAAACATCGATAATGGACAGGTTCTGTTAGATCATATGCGTCCAATAGTGGATGATAGCTGGAGGGAAAAGTTTGAGAGGGTAAGAGAAGATGGCTTCTTAAGGCTTCAAGGGTTATGGGTACTTAAAGAGATTGAGTTCCCGATCATGATGAAACTCCTAACAGCTTTATGCGTGCCTTATGTGCTGGCAAGAGGAGTGTTCCCAATGCTTGGATATCCGGTAGTTGTGAACTCGGCTGTTTACAGATTCGCATGGATAGGTTGTCTCTCGGTGATGCTCTTTTGCTTCTGTGCAAAAAGATGCAATGTTTGGTTCAGAAACCTTCACAACTCTATCCGTGATGACCGTTATCTCATTGGTCGGAGACTCGATAACTTTGGGGAAGCTGCTTTGGCGGCTAACGAAAACCAAAGCAGTGAGGATGCAGGAGATGGTGTCTTGATAGGACGTGAGGGAGATGTTGATAATAGACTAAGGCTTCGACGTGCAACCCAACAAGAAGTTTAGAAAGAAATTAGTATTTTGTCAAAAATGAAACCATAATACAATCGAAAATAAAAATTACAAAGATATTGTAAAATAATCAAAATTCAACTATTCAAAATTAGTTATTAGTATATGTCATCAGCACATATCAAATTTGAAATGTAGTTATTAACATCACTGTCTGTATAATTAATTTGGTTACTACTACTAATCAGAGTTAAGTTGCTGTTTGCTAGTAATTGAATATTCCCAAGTGCCACGCACGCGCGCATCTGTTTGACTTGTCCGAAAGTGACGACCTTATCACCAACTGTGAAAATCGAAATCTTTACGTTTTACTACACAGACTCAATCCAACGGCTGAGATCTTCTACCACATCTCCTAGGGTTCTCTCGAGAAATAAAATATTAGGAAAAATAATATTTTGGTTGGAATATAAAAGCAGAGAATAGAGAAACAGTATTCCTTCTTTAGCAATCTCTCAGAGTCACGCCTCCATTATCGCACACTTCGCCGTCGCAGGCATAGCCGCCGGCAATCTCTTACCCTATTTCATCTTCCCTCTCCTCTGATATACCCCCAAAAAAAAACAGAAAAAAGATAAAAACTTTGCTTAGCTTTTAAAGATTTTGCCTTCCGATTCGGTTTCTTTTGTTGTATCAGTTTCTAGGGTTTCTTGATTTGGTTTCTCTCTAATAACGAGAGGGGAGGGAAGAATAACTAAAACCCCAAAAAAAAGTCAAAAAATTTCGAAAACCCCAAAAAAAAAAGGAGAGAGAATGGCTCAGGTTCAACTTCAGGGTCAGGCTGCGAATGGTTCGACCGTGGCTGTCACTTCTGCACCGGTGACTTCAGGGGGAGCAGCCGCCGCTACCCAGTTCGGTACCACGTCGCTTTATGTGGGAGATCTTGATCTCAATGTGACGGACTCGCAGCTTTTTGATGCGTTTAGCCAAATGGGTCAAGTGGTCTCTGTTCGTATCTGTAGGGATTTGGCCACTCGCAGATCCCTTGGCTATGGATACGTTAACTTCACCAATCCGCAAGATGGTTAGTATCCTGAATCTGGACATTCAATTAGCCAATTACCAATTTTTAGGGTTTGCTCGATAGTACTAATTCTGGATTTGAACTCTTGGGTGTGTTGGAAATGTCGATACTTTCTAGTGTTTCTATATATATGCAATGTGCTTGATTACCAATTTTTAGGGTTTGTTGGGTAGTACTGATACTGGTTTTGACCTGGGTGTGTGAAAAGGTTGATACTTTCTGGTGTTTGTTTATATGCAATGTCGTTGATGCTATTGCGGGAAAACGTGTCCTCTTCTTAATCACTCTTTCTCATTCGTACTCTTATGCTGTTTCTGATTGTACTTTTATCTCTCGTGTCTTTGTTGCAGCTGCGAGAGCGATCCAAGAACTGAATTACATACCTCTTTATGGTAAACCTATCAGGGTTATGTACTCTCATCGTGATCCTAGTGTTCGCCGTAGTGGCGCTGGGAACATTTTTATCAAGGTATGCTTGCTTCTCTTGTCTTGTCTGTTGATTTCTTTTGCTGTGTATTTCTTGGAGTGTTCGTTCTTTCATTCTGGTGCTAAACCTGGCTATGAATATGCAGAATTTGGACGACTCCATCGACCACAAGGCGCTGCATGATACCTTTTCAACATTTGGAAACATTGTGTCATGTAAGGTAGCTGTTGATTCCTCAGGCCAATCCAAAGGCTATGGTTTTGTGCAATATGCCAGTGAAGAATCTGCCCAGAAAGCTATAGAGAAACTGAACGGCATGTTGCTAAATGACAAGCAAGTGTATGTGGGTCCTTTCCTGAGGAGACAAGAAAGAGACTCAACTGCGAACAAAACCAAATTCACCAATGTGTACGTGAAGAATCTCGGTGAAAATACTACAGATGATGACTTGAAGACTGCCTTTGCCGAGTATGGAAAGATAACAAGTGCTGTGGTGATGAAAGATGGAGATGGGAAGTCTAAGGGCTTTGGTTTTGTTAACTTTGAAAATGCTGATGATGCTGCTAAAGCTGTGGAGGCTCTCAATGGGCACAAATTTGATGATAAGGAGTGGTATGTTGGTAGAGCCCAGAAGAAGTCCGAGAGGGAAACAGAACTAAGGGTTCGTTATGAACAGAATTTGAAGGAAGCTGCAGACAAGTTTCAAAGTTCAAACTTGTATGTGAAGAATTTGGATCCTAGCATTTCAGACGAGAAACTCAAAGAGATCTTTTCTCCTTTTGGTACCGTTACATCTTGCAAGGTCCAATACCTTCTCTCTTTTTATCTGTAGTGAATTGACCTTGCGAATTCACTATTTAAGAAGATCTTTCATATAATATTACAGGTGATGCGGGATCCTAATGGAACAAGCAAAGGCTCGGGTTTTGTTGCTTTCTCAATTCCCGAAGAAGCAACTGAAGCTGTAAGTTAGTTGTATTGTCTTGTTGAGTTTTATGTGTGAGGAAATGCACTTTGGTTGTTAGTAACATTGGAATTCTGTACAGATGTCACAGTTGAGCGGTAAAATGATTGAAAGCAAGCCACTCTATGTTGCTATTGCACAGCGGAAGGAAGACAGAAGGGTCAGACTACAGGTTTGCCTCTCTTTGAATCACCTCATCTTGTGATATACCTACGAATCCTATTGTCTATTGGTGTGTCAATTCTACACAATTGGACCCATCATAACTAAGTCTTAAAATGGTCCCTGCATATAATTTTCAAATTTGATGCTGAGACATCTTTATAACCCAGGCTCTACTCATGTCATTTGGAAATTATATGGTATTTCGTAGATATAGAAATGTTATAAGCTCTGAGTAAGAACTTCTGCAAATAAATTGTGCATGAAACTGTCATGAGATTATAAAAATTGCTTCAATTCGTACCCATTTTTATTTAACAATGACAATAATGTATGAAGCAAAACAACAAATTTTCTAGTATTTGTATCACATACATATCTTATTTGCCATCTCCTGCTTCTGATTTTCTACATGATGTGAATAGGCTCAATTCTCCCAAGTGAGGCCAGTTGCAATGCCGCCATCTGTTGGTCCCCGCATGCCAATGTATCCCCCGGGTGGTCCTGGTATTGGACAACAAATGTTCTATGGTCAGGCCCCTCCTAACATGATTCCTCCCCAGGTAAATTCATCATGTTTGCTTTACATTAGGTAGCCTTGTGCGATTTTGCTCAAAGATATATGTTAATGGTATAATGCATTACAAGCAACTAGATGCTTTTAATTCACTGGAGAAGTTTTTAAACTTTTTAGCTCAATAGTTGCTTTACTCATACTTGAGCATTTCCAATTTTATTTTGAAACTGTTGGGATTATATTAACTTGTGATTGTGAAATGCCACAGCCTGGGTTTGGGTACCAACAGCAGCTTGTTCCTGGGATGAGACCTGGTGGAGGGCCTGTACCCAATTTTTTCATGCCTATGGTTCAGCAACAGCAGCAGCGTCCTGGAGGAGGAAGACGCGGTGGGGGAATCCAACAGCCCCAGCAGCAAAATTCCATGATGCAGCAACAGGTTATTCTCGTTTCCTTATTTAGTTGCAAAGAATGCTGCTTTACTTGCTCAGTTCTCTCTAAATTATTTGTTCGTATGATTTATCTGTTTGGCTGGTGGTTAGATGCATCCAAGGGGTCGGATGTTCCGGTATCCACAAGGGCAAGGACGTGGTGGTAGTGGTGATGTGCCTTCATATGACATGGGGAACAACATGCCATTGCCTATTGGAGCTTTGGCTTCAAATCTGGCGAATGCTAGTCCAGAGCAGCAGAGGACGGTGAGAGAATCTCTAACAGATCAAATAGTGATTGGTTTTGTTTTGATTTATAATAATGTTGGGACTTTTGTTGGTGTGTGTACAGATGCTGGGTGAGAATCTGTACCCGTTGGTGGAGCAGGTTGAGGCAGAGTCTGCAGCCAAAGTAACTGGAATGCTTTTGGAGATGGACCAGACAGAAGTGCTTCATCTGTTGGAGTCACCGGAAGCTCTCAAGGCCAAAGTTGCAGAGGCTATGGATGTTCTAAGGAGTGTTGCTGCTGGTGGTGCAGCCGAGCAACTGGCTTCCTTGAACCTCTCTTAACTTGTTGTTTTACCATTTGATCTTGTCGCATACAGTTGAAGTTGTTTCTTCTTCGCTATTGGTTTTCTCCGTGGGAATTTGTATTCCTCCACATAACTCTGCCAGTGTGCCACTTTTGTGTTGTTTTTAAACCTTGTTTTTTTAATCACAAAGGAAAAACCTATCTGCTTTGTTCTTTCGATTTTACTTAACTGTTCATTCTAGTGTTCACGGAAGCTGAAGTTAGATATCAATATGGCCGATGAAATAGTATTTATTGTCTAATAACATTGCCATGATTATAGGAGAACTGTTCACTTAGTCTAAAAAAAGTTGTGCTGTTTGTGATAATTGCAACAAAAAAAACAATGTAAAGACAAATCAAACAAAAATGTAAAGTGTAAGGATTTTAGAGTAGTCTAGTGCTTTAATACTACTAGTCAAATCTAAAAATATACTATGTATGTGATCAGAATACAAGAAGGAATATACAAATCATGAAAAGAAGTTGAAATAAACTAAAACCATAGATAAGATAAAGATAATATGGTCGAAAATAACATTACAAAGATGTTGTAAAATAATACTAATAAAATCACATATTCAAAATTGGTTATTATTATATGTCATCCACACATATCAAACTAGAATTGTAATTATTATCACTGTCTAACTTAGTTACTAAATCAGAGTTTAGTTGCCTACTAATACATATTCCCCAAGTGCCACGCACGCGCGCGTTTGTTTGACTTTTCCGAGAGTGACGACAACGAAGACACCAACTGTGAAAAATCATATCTTTACGTTTTACTTCAGACTCAATCCAACGGCTGAGATCTTCTACAAACTCCTCCTCCTAGGGTTCTCTTTAGTGAAGAAACTAAAATATTATATTAAAAAAAAGAAATCTTTTGTTTTAATATAAAAGCAGAGAATTAAGAGAGAAACTGTATTCATTCCATCTTTAGCAATTTCTCTCTCTCAGAGTCTCGCCTCCAATATCTCAAGCTTCGCCGTCGCAGGCATCGCCGCCGGCAATTTCTTACCCCTATTTTTCATCTTCCCTCTCCTCCGCTATACCCCCATTAAAAAAAACATAAAAAGATAAAAACTTTCGATTTAGCTTTTGTTGATTTCGCCTTTCGATTTCGATTTCTTTCGTTGCTTCAGTTTCTAGGGTTTCTTTTTTTGATTTGGTTTCTCTCTAATAACGAGAGGGGAGGGAAGAGTATCTAAAACCCCAAAAAAAAGTCAAAAATTCCGAAAAAAACCCCCAAAAAAAAATGGCTCAGGTTCAACTTCAGGGTCAGGCTGCGAATGGTTCGACCGTTGCTATCACTTCTGCACCGGTGACCTCAGGCGGAGCAGCCGCTGCCACCCAGTTCGGTACCACGTCGCTTTATGTGGGAGATCTTGATCTCAATGTGACGGACTCGCAGCTTTTCGATGCGTTTAGCCAAATGGGTCAAGTGGTCTCTGTTCGTGTCTGTAGGGATTTGGCCACTCGCAGATCTCTTGGCTATGGATACGTTAACTTCACCAATCCCCAAGATGGTTAGTCTCCTCAATTTGGACTTTCATATTTAGCAATTAGCCAATTACCAATTTTTAGGGTTTGCTCGATAGTACTAATTCTGGATTTGAACACTTGTGTGTGTTGGAAATGTCGGTACTTTCTAGTGTTTGTATGTATGCAATGTGGTTGTACTGGTTAGTCTCCTGAATTTGGCCTTCTATTTACAAAGAGCAGTTACCAATTTTTAGGGTTTGTTGGGTAGTACTGATACTGGATTTGAACTGGGTGTGTGGAAAGGTTGATACTTTCTGGTGTTTGTTTATATGCAATGTCGTTGATGCTATTCTGGGAAAACGTATCCTCTTCTTAATCAATCTTTCTCTTTCGTACGTCTTATGCTGTTTCTGAATGTACTTTATCTCTCGTGTCTTTGTTGCAGCTGCGAGGGCGATCCAAGAACTGAATTACATACCTCTTTATGGTAAACCTATTAGGGTTATGTATTCTCATCGTGATCCTAGTGTTCGCCGAAGTGGCGCTGGGAACATTTTTATCAAGGTATGCTTGCTTGTCTTGTCTGTCTACTTCTCTGCTTTTCGTTTCTGACTTAGTCATTCGAGTTGGTGTTAGATTGTTAGGAAAAAGATTGAATCTTGTTTTATACCACTGCAAAGTCTGGCTAAGTTTGTTGATTTCTTTGTTGTGTATTCTTTTGGAGTGTTCGTTCTTTCTGTCTGGTGCTAAACCTTGGCTATAAATATGCAGAATTTGGACGATTCCATCGACCACAAAGCACTGCATGATACCTTTTCAACATTTGGAAACATTGTGTCCTGTAAGGTAGCTGTGGATTCTTCAGGCCAGTCCAAAGGCTATGGGTTTGTGCAATATGCCAGTGAAGAATCGGCCCAGAAAGCTATAGAGAAACTGAACGGCATGTTGCTGAATGACAAGCAAGTGTATGTGGGTCCTTTCCTGAGGAGACAAGAAAGAGACTCAACTGCCAACAAAACCAAATTCACCAATGTGTACGTGAAGAATCTCGGAGAAAATACTACTGATGATGACTTGAAGACTGCTTTTGTCGAGTATGGAAAGATAACAAGTGCTGTGGTGATGAAAGATGGAGATGGGAAGTCTAAGGGCTTTGGCTTTGTTAACTTTGAAAATGCTGATGATGCTGCTAAAGCTGTGGAGGCTCTCAATGGGCACAAATTTGATGATAAGGAGTGGTATGTTGGTAGAGCCCAGAAGAAGTCCGAGAGGGAAACAGAACTAAGGGTCCGTTATGAACAGAATTTGAAGGAAGCTGCAGACAAGTTTCAAAGTTCAAACTTGTATGTGAAGAATTTGGATCCTAGCATTTCAGACGAGAAACTCAAAGAGATCTTTTCTCCTTTTGGTACCGTTACATCTTGCAAGGTCCAATATCCTTCTCTCTTTTTATCTGTAGTGAATTGAACTTGCTAATTAACTATTTGAGAAGCTCTTTCATATAATATGACAGGTGATGCGGGATCCTAATGGGACAAGCAAAGGCTCGGGTTTTGTTGCTTTTTCAATTCCCGAAGAAGCAACTGAAGCGGTAAGTCAGTTGTATTGTCTTGTTGAGTTATTTGTGTGAGGAAATGCTCTTTTTGGTATTATTAACCGTGGAATTCTTTACAGATGTCACAGTTGAGCGGTAAAATGATTGAAAGCAAGCCACTTTATGTTGCTATTGCACAGCGGAAGGAAGACAGAAGGGTCAGACTACAGGTTTGCCTACCACTCCTTTTGTCTATTGGTGTGTCAATTCTACACAATTGGACCCATCATATCTAAGTCTTAAAACTGATCTACTGCGTATAATTTATTCAAAATTGAACTGATGCATTTATAAACCAGGCTATACTCATGTCATTTGGAAACTTTCTGGTATTTTTAAGTTATAGAAATGTTATAAGCTCTGAGCAAGAACATCTGCAATTAAATTGTGCATGAGGTTATAAAAATGGCTTCAGTTCGAACCAATTTCCATTTAACATGGACAACTATGTATGAAGCAAAACATTTGTATCACATACATATCTCATTATTAATCTCCTGCTACTGATTTTCTTTACGATGTGAATAGGCTCAATTCTCCCAAGTGAGGCCAGTTGCAATGCCGCCATCTGTTGGTCCCCGCATGCCAATGTATCCCCCGGGTGGTCCTGGTATTGGACAACAAATGTTCTATGGTCAGGCCCCTCCTAACATGATTCCTCCCCAGGTAAATTCATCATGTTTGCTCTACTTTAAGTAGCTGTGTGCGAATTTGCACAAAGATATATGTGTAGTGGTAACTCGCTTGTTTTTCTTTTAGCTTCGGTATAATGCTTCAAAAGCTGTCAAGTCACAGTAGAAGTTTTAAATCTTTTTTGCTCAATAATTACTTTTCTAATACTTGAGTATTTCCAATTCTATTTTGAAACTGTTGGGATAATATTAAAATGTGATTGTGAAATGCCACAGCCTGGTTTTGGGTACCAACAGCAGCTTGTTCCTGGAATGAGACCTGGTGGAGGGCCTGTTCCCAATTTTTTCATGCCTATGGTTCAGCAGCAGCAGCAGCGTCCTGGAGGAGGAAGACGCGCTGGGGGAATCCAGCAGCCCCAGCAGCAAAATTCCATGATGCAGCAACAGGTTCTTCTCGTTTTCTTCTTTAGTTGCAATGAAAGCTGCTTTACTTGCTTCGTTTCCTTCTTTAGTTGCAATTAAAGCTGATCATATGATTTATTTTGTTTGGCTGGTGGTTAGATGCATCCAAGGGGTCGGATGTTCCGGTATCCGCAAGGACAAGGACGTGGTGGTAGTGGTGATATGCCTTCATATGACATGGGCAACAACATGCCATTGCCTATTGGAGCTTTGGCTTCAAATCTGGCTAATGCAAGTCCAGAGCAGCAGAGGACGGTGAGAGTGAGAGAATCTCCAACAGATCAAAGAGTGATTGGTCTTTTATTTATTTATAATAATGTTGGGACTTTTGTTGGTGTGTGTATAGATGCTGGGTGAGAATCTGTACCCGTTGGTGGAGCAGCTTGAGGCAGAGTCAGCAGCCAAAGTAACTGGGATGCTTTTGGAGATGGATCAGACGGAAGTGCTCCATCTGTTGGAGTCACCAGAAGCTCTCAAGGCCAAAGTTGCAGAGGCTATGGATGTTCTCAGGAGTGTTGCTGCTGGTGGTGCAGCCGAGCAGCTTGCTTCCTTGAACCTCTCTTAAACTTGTTTTATCATTTGATCTTGGAGTTGTTTCTTAGCTATTGGTTTTATCGTGTGGGAATTTGTATTCCTCCACATAACTGCCACTTTTGTGTTGTTTGAAACCTTGTTTTGAAAATCACAAAGGAAAAACCTATCTGCTTGTGTGCTCTTGATTTTTACTTGCTTGTTCGATATGATGCTGATGACCGACCCCTTCTTTGCCCTTTCTTACTATGATTGTTGTTGATTCTAGTCTTTTGAAAATTAGATAGAATCTTAGTTAGAGGTTGGATCTGGCACACCGTAGGCCATTGGCATATCTAGTCTACTTGTTTTTTCTTTGTGTGTTTTTATTTGACAACTAGATGACATGCAGCGTTTACATCTTTTAGGTCTGATGACAACTGTGATACTCAATTCGAAAGTAATAAAGACGACAACTATTAAAATCTCTAGATATTTGAACTGATGTCAACGTAACGAACACGACATATTAACACTTGAAACCAAAAGAGAGTTCAAATTGCATCGAAATTGGACTTTTTTCACTTTAGAGTCTTGACAAATGAAAAAAAAAAAATCATTACGAAATTGACGACCCAAAGGAAACGTAAAATTAAATTATGCCGACCAATCAACCATATACCAAAAATTTGATATGTGGCTTATGTCCCCACCTGCCCACCACCTATCTATCATATCACAAACTCTTCTTTTTTTTTCTTTGTTCTCCGAATTTTACCACCCAATCAAAAACACTTCTCTTCTTCCTCTTCTTCTTCACCATCTCTTCTCTCTCTCCTTTTTCCCAAAAATTTTCTACCTTTGTTTCTTTCTTCTCTCAGATTTCATAAAAAAAGATTAGTTTTTTTTTCATTGGAATCCGTGAGAGTAAAACAGAGGATAAGCGATTATGGGTTCAATCTCTTTATCCAATTCTCTGCCCATAACGCGAGTTCCGCTACTTACATCATCACTCAGCCATCTTCCGATTTCTTCTTCTACTTCTTTCTCTCTTCTTCCTCCTCTCTCTAATCGTCGTCGCTCCTCCTCTTTTTCACCTTCAATCGCCGTCTCTGCCTTCTTCTCAGCTCCTGCCAGCGTTAATAATAATAATAACTCTGTTCCGGTGAGTCCAAACCTGCTCCTTCCATATAAACCCTTTTTTTTTTTGGGTTACCCTTTCATAAAAAAATTGAAACTTTGAGATTTGTTTGGCTCAGGCACGAAACGGAGGCTATACTGTTGGAGATTTCATGACACCCAGACAGAATTTGCATGTTGTCAAGCCTTCAACGTCGGTCGATGATGGTAAATTATCCACAACAGTCTTGTAATCTCTCTGCCAATCATGTCTCTTTAACTTTGTTCTCTCGTTTGGTTATCTTATAACAGCATTGGAACTTCTGGTTGAGAAGAAAGTCACGGGATTGCCTGTAATTAATGATGATTGGACTCTGGTAATAAAAAAAACTTATCTCTTTTCTCATTGTCTTCCTCTCTGTTTAGAGTCTTGAAACAACAGCTCGTGATTGATTGAGTAAACAGCTAGCGTCTTCGGTTTACTTACTGATTTAGTGGATCTAGAGGCTTATAACAATATTATGATTTATCTATCTGAGATTCTTATTTACTCCTCTGCTGTAATTTCTCATGTAGGTTGGTGTTGTTTCTGATTACGATTTGCTTGCATTGGACTCCATCTCTGGTAAGTTTTTTAATCTTCTGTTGGTGTGAGTGATGATCACCATATACGGTTTCAGTTTCATTATATCATACACGGAATACTCTTTATAAATCAGTTTACGGAGTTGAGCCGTAATCTATGATCTATTTGTAGGATTTCACTTTTGGCACATCTGATGGATCTTGACACATAGTTTTCATGTTTAGTTTTATTGTTCCAGAACGTTTTTATGGTTTTGTATGATACAACTTAACCTCTTGTCTTTTGTATTAGGCCGCAGTCAAAGTGATGCAAACTTGTTCCCTGATGTCGACAGTACCTGGAAAGTATGTTTCTCTCCTTATCTGTTTATGGTTTTGCTTTGTTTGAGGACTAGTGTTTCTCTCATTTGCATCAAACTCCTGGGAGTGAAGTTTTACTTATGATATTTCGAATTCTGTTCTCGCCAGACGTTCAATGAACTCCAGAAACTGATAAGTAAGACATATGGAAAAGTTGTTGGAGATTTGATGACACCTTCTCCTCTCGTTGTTCGTGATTCTACCAATCTAGAAGATGCAGCCAGGTAAATGGTAGAAGCTTAGAAGGAATGAGTTTTAATCCGATTTAACTAGTGGCATTATGAGCAACGTTTCTTACAAGATCTTTTGGTCTCCAGGTTGCTTCTGGAAACAAAGTTCCGAAGATTACCAGTTGTGGATGCAGATGGAAAACTGGTGAGAATCTCATTAGTCATAGTCTTTTCTTCTTCTTTCTGCAGTTTGATTTGGTTTTGGTCTGATCTTTCAGTTTCTAAACGCATTGTTTTCGTTTTTGTTTCCGCCCAACAAGATTGGGATCCTTACAAGGGGAAACGTTGTAAGGGCTGCGCTGCAAATCAAAAGGGAAGCCGAGAACTCTACATAGCTAGGAAGCAGCAGTGATGGAGTAGATCCCTTGAATCTTCCATAGTTGATAGCAAAATCTATTTATTCCATTGATATAAGTATATATATATATCCCACCCATTCTCTGTCAATTTTTGGCTTTCAGAAGCAAATTTTTTACTTTAGGAGTAACATTTCTCAGACTCACAACTGAAGACAAATGGTATTTGATACATATATGTATGTTATTGTAGCACAAGTAGACCAAGCAGAGTCTAACTACTCTTCAATCTCTCACTGATGAGCTCTTCAATGCAGCTATTCAAATCTGTCTTTGCTGATTATGAGCTAAACTCTTCTATGAAACTGTTTAGATCGTTGAAAGAAGACCCTCCTTCTTCCACGGCAGCTTTAGCCATCTTCGCCAGCTTCTTTGCCCGTCCCCGCCTCTCCTCTGCCTCTTCCCCAGCCAACACCTCCCTCACCGCTTTATCCACTTTCTCTCTGCTAATAAAATCTCCAGTACTCCTAACATGCTTTTTTGCTCCCACGCTCACTCCTGTTCTGAGCACTTGCGTTACCAATTTCTCGTTGTAGAATTGCTCTGCTCCAACTGGCCATGTCACCATCGGTAGCCCTGCAGCCACTCCTTCAAGAAGCGAGTTCCANCTAGAAGATGCAGCCAGGTAAATGGTAGAAGCTTAGAAGGAATGAGTTTTAATCCGATTTAACTAGTGGCATTATGAGCAACGTTTCTTACAAGATCTTTTGGTCTCCAGGTTGCTTCTGGAAACAAAGTTCCGAAGATTACCAGTTGTGGATGCAGATGGAAAACTGGTGAGAATCTCATTAGTCATAGTCTTTTCTTCTTCTTTCTGCAGTTTGATTTGGTTTTGGTCTGATCTTTCAGTTTCTAAACGCATTGTTTTCGTTTTTGTTTCCGCCCAACAAGATTGGGATCCTTACAAGGGGAAACGTTGTAAGGGCTGCGCTGCAAATCAAAAGGGAAGCCGAGAACTCTACATAGCTAGGAAGCAGCAGTGATGGAGTAGATCCCTTGAATCTTCCATAGTTGATAGCAAAATCTATTTATTCCATTGATATAAGTATATATATATATCCCACCCATTCTCTGTCAATTTTTGGCTTTCAGAAGCAAATTTTTTACTTTAGGAGTAACATTTCTCAGACTCACAACTGAAGACAAATGGTATTTGATACATATATGTATGTTATTGTAGCACAAGTAGACCAAGCAGAGTCTAACTACTCTTCAATCTCTCACTGATGAGCTCTTCAATGCAGCTATTCAAATCTGTCTTTGCTGATTATGAGCTAAACTCTTCTATGAAACTGTTTAGATCGTTGAAAGAAGACCCTCCTTCTTCCACGGCAGCTTTAGCCATCTTCGCCAGCTTCTTTGCCCGTCCCCGCCTCTCCTCTGCCTCTTCCCCAGCCAACACCTCCCTCACCGCTTTATCCACTTTCTCTCTGCTAATAAAATCTCCAGTACTCCTAACATGCTTTTTTGCTCCCACGCTCACTCCTGTTCTGAGCACTTGCGTTACCAATTTCTCGTTGTAGAATTGCTCTGCTCCAACTGGCCATGTCACCATCGGTAGCCCTGCAGCCACTCCTTCAAGAAGCGAGTTCCAGCCGCAATGAGTCACAAACCCACCGGTTGCTTGGTGGTCAAGTATCAGCACCTGTGGAGCCCAACCTCTTATTATCATACCTTTACCTTTCACCCTCTCTTCGAACCCTTCTGGTAACCATTCTTCTTCGTCACCTATTCATACCAAGTTTTGTGTTCAGACTCAAAAATAGACAAACCCAAATGAAATTTGTTTAAAAAGTTCATTTCAATACCTGTGCTTTTCCTAACAACCCAGATGAAATTTGTTCCACAAGCTTCTAATCCTGCAGCGATCTCTATCAGCTGCTCGTTCTTGAAGCAAGCCACACTCCCAAAGGAAATGTAAATGACTGAATCTGGTTCCTTGGAGTCGAGCCATTTCAGGCATTCTACCTCGTCAATGCTCGCTTTCTTTCCTCTCTCAGCCTTCTCCTCAAATCCTCTGCTGTAAAGAGAGAGTGGACCAATATGCCAAGATCTCTTTTGTACAAAACTTTTGTAAAAATGGGCGTACTCCGGTTCAAGCTCGTAAAAACTATTCACAACAACTCCTGAGCTCTTCACTTCCGATGCCCTAACCTCAGCCATAAACTTCCCCATCTCGCTTTCTCCATGACGGTCTCCGATCTGGTCTTTAGTGATCACTATGTTCCCGGGGAGATCAGGGATCACAAAAGGCTCACAACTCGAAGCTACTGTGTTTTGTGGGTTATGCACTCTGATGCAATAATCAGAGCATAAAGAGAAGTAGCCTGTGCCGTGGAACACAAGTCTTGGCACATTGAACTTCTCAGCAGCTTTTGTAGCCCAGGGGAAGAACATGTCGGCGATAAGACAATCCGGCCTCGTTGTCTGGAGGAGCTTCTCAAGCTGGTCTTTGAGAAACCTTGTCGACATAAAGAATTTTAAGGTCATATCTTGTCTATCAACATTGTTGTCTGAGGTGAAGAAATCAGCGTTTTCGCATCCTTCTGGTAACCCGAGCTGCACGCAAGGGAAGTCGAAGATCTGGATGTCGATTTCGAGACCCGGATTCAGGTTCTTGAAAGCGTCGATTGGTTTTTGGAGGATCTTGGCGTTGAGAGGTGTGGTAAGGATTGTGGATTTGGCTCCTCTGCTAGAGAAAAGCTTAGCCATGTCTACAGTTGGTATCATATGGCCATGAGCCATGAAAGGGAAGAACATAACATGGAGCTTACGAGGAGGATGATCACTACCCATGTTTGACTTTGGTCGAAAAGAAAATGAGATGTTCTCAGAAACTAAAGAAAACTAATTATGTGAAATGAGCTAGAGATCTTGAAGTGATGTTTTGGTGTCGTGTTGAATGGTTTTAGCAGACTGTACATATCGTCTATATATAGCTTGTATCATGGGTGGGATTTTTTGGATATCTTATATAATGGGTTGTGACGTGTTTACATACGTCACTATTTAGGATCGGTTTTCTAGGTCCTTTGTAATTTGTACAAATCACTTTTAAGAAGTAATTATTTTGAACTTTGTTTTTTCTAATGGAGAAAAAGTGAAACTAATTGACTAAGATAAATGATAATCACTCACTATAGATTATTGTGGTTTGATAATCTATAATAAGTATCTGTACAACGTATAGATCACGGGAGTTTGGATAATGATGGGTAAAAAACATATTTGAGGATAGTGACGTCTTTACATACGTGTATAGTTTTGGTTTCTTTGGTACTTAAAAGACGTGCCAGAGTTGTAATCTATGTGATCACTTTTCAAAAGGTCTTTCGGAATCCAAAACCTTGTAACTTGTATATCTAGGTTTCGGGATCTACTTCTCTTCTTAATGTTTTGGTTTTTTACTTGATGTTTTTCTCTACGTGTAATGTTAGTTAATTATTTATATTATTATTTTGCTTAATGTATTGGGTTACTTTACTTACTTGTCTTGGTCAATTTGGGTCTTTGCAAATTGCAATAGAGAAAAGTGAGGTACATGAAGAACGTATATTGCAATTCGCCTCTTAGACTTTTGAGACTTAAGATGTACTGCATGTTTTTGTCCCTTTTTATCAATGTGAGTCATGTGCCTGATCGAGATAATGAAACAAAGAAAAAAACTTTAAGACTTCTAGAGTCCAATATAAAACGAACTGCAGTATCCAATGAAAAAAAACAAATTATTTGTTACAGATAGTTTGATGCTAATCAAATAAAATGCCTGTAATTAAAGTTTCTCTGAAATTATTAGAATTTTAAAAAGAAAAGTTAGAAATGATATTGGTGTGTGCCAAATCTAAGTGGAATTCTTGTAGTTCTCTTGTTCTTTGTTTTAACAGAACGAACAAAACTAGAAAACGGAACTATTGTTGGATTTTGTGTCCTCTCATGCCTCAAGAACCTAACTTCACATTCCTTTTACCAATAGTACCAACTATAAAGGTCATTCTTTAATTGGAAACTTGAATGAACAAATACAATACTAATTCATACTAATTTTTATGTAACTCAAACCAACAGAATTGCAAAAACATTGTTCCTTAACTTTCAATACATTCAGCTTTACTTAATTACTTTGATTCCTTCTCTTTTTGCAATTTAAAAAACTGAAGCTCTTCCATCAACCTATTCAACTCAATACATTTTGTTTCACCGCTCCAGTCTCCGTACCGTTGTTTCAGTAATGCTACCCATTCGTCGTTCGCTCTCACTTCCAAATTTCCACCGGGCATGGAATTATTTGGGCTTTTACACCCTCTGCTCCACCATATATGTATGCGTTGCACATGTTTGGGAGAAAGGAAGAACCAACATGGTCTCAATACTAGTTGACCTAACTAAAGCTTCTAAGAATAAGCTAGTAATCTTGAAGTTCGAGAGCTTTGATATTTGGTTGAAAAGTGGAATATTGTATGTTTAGAATCTATTCGTTTAGTTCCAAAAATTAAGGGAATAAATGGATGTGATGACTAGTCAATTTCAAAGCTGAGAAAATATCACATTTGCCACATTAACAACTATGGTCTAATACCGGTGGTCTAGCTATTCTGAAGCTCGATAGCTGGTAAAATGGAGTAAAATGATGGTCTACCACCGGCGGTCTAGCTATTACGAAGCTCACCAGCTGGTAAAATCGAGTAATAGCGTTCCAACACCGATGGTCCAGCTCTCCCGTTGCTCGGACGCTAGAATCCTTCCCATTACTATATATAGTAATTCACATATATTCTGTCAATTTTTGGCTTTCTGAAGCTAAATTTTTTTATTTTAGGAGTAACATTTCTCAGACTCAGAACTGAAGACAAATGGTATTTGATACATATATTTTATTGTAGACCAAGCAGAATCGAACTACTCTTCAATCTCTCACTGAGCTCTTCAATGAAACTGTACAAATCTGTCTTTACTGATTATGAGCTAAACTCTTTTATGAAACTGTTAAGATCGTTGAAAGAAGACCCTCCTTCTTCCACGGCAGCTTTAGCCATCTTCGCCAGCTTCTTTGCTCGTCCCCGCCTCTCCTCTGCCTCTTCCCCAGCCAACACCTCCCTCACCGCTCTCTCCACTTTCTCTCTGCTAATGAAATCTCCAGTACTCCTAAAATGCATTTTCGCTCCCACGCTTACTCCTGTTCTGAGCACTTGCGTTACCAATTTCTCGTTGTAGAATTGCTCCGCTCCAACCGGCCATGTCACCATCGGTAGCCCTGCAGCCACTCCTTCAAGAAGCGAGTTCCAGCCGCAATGAGTCACAAACCCACCTGTTGCTTGGTGGTCAAGTATCAGCACCTGTGGAGCCCATCCTCTTATTATCATTCCTTTACCTTTCACCCTCTCTTCGAACCCTTCTAGTAACCATTCTTCTTCGTCACCTATTCATACCAAGTTTTGTTTCAGACGCTAAACAGATAAACCCAAGCTGCAATTGTTTCAAAAGTTCATTTCAATACCTGTGCTTTTCCTAACAACCCAGATGAAACTTGTTCCACAAGCTTCTAATCCTGCAGCGATCTCTATCAGCTGCTCGTTCTTGAAGGAAGCCACGCTCCCAAAGGAAATGTAAATGACTGAACCTGGTTTCTTGGAGTCAAGCCATTTCAGGCATTCTACCTCATCAATGCTCGCTTTATTTCCTCTTCCAGCCTTTTCCTCAAATCCTCTGCTGTAAACAGAGAGCGGACCAATATGCCAAGATCTCTTTTGTACAAAACTTTTGTAAAAGTCGGCGTAATCCGGTTCAAGCTCATAAAAACTATTCACGACAACTCCTGAGCTCTTCACTTCCGATTCCCTAACCTCTGTCATAAACTTCCCCATCTCGCTTTCTCCATCACAATCTGCAATCTGGTCTTTACTTATCACTATGTTCCCAGGGAGATCAGGGATCACAAATGGCTCACAACTCGAAGCTACTGTGTTTTGTGGGTTATGCACTCTCATGCAATATATAGAGCATAAAGAGAAGTAGCCAACGCCGTGGAACACAAGTCTTGGCACATTGAACTTCTCAGCAGCTTCAGTAGCCCAGGGGAAGAACATGTCGGCGATAAGACAATCCGGTCTCGTTGTCTGGAGGAGCTTCTCAAGCTGGTCTTTGAAAAACCTTGTCGACGAAAAGAACTTTAAGGTCATATGATCTTGTCTATCAGCATTGTTGTCTCCGGTGAAGAAATCAATGTTTTCGCATCCTTCTGGTAACCCGAGCTGCACGCAAGGGAAGTCGAAGATCATGATGTCGATTTCGAGACCCGGATTCAGATTCTTGAAAGCGTCGATTGGTTTTTGGAGGAACTTGGCGTTGAGAGGTGTGGTAAGGATTGTGGATTTGGCTCCTCTGCTGGAGAAAAGCTTAGCCATGTCTACAGTTGGTATCATATGGCCATCAGCCATGAAAGGGAAGAATATAACATGGAGCTTACGAGGAGGATGATCACTACCCATGTTTGACTTTGGTCGAAAAGAAAATGAGAAGTTCTCAGAAACTAAAAGAAAGCTAATATTAGCTGAAATGAGCTAGAGATATTGAAGTGATGTTTTGGTGTCGTGTTGAATGGTTTTAGCAGTTTATCCATATAGCACTGGATCATGGGTGGGACTATTTTGGGTATATATAATGTGTTCTGACGTGTTTACATACGTCACTATTTAGGATCAGTTTTCTAGGTCCTTTGGAACCAAAATCTCTGTAACTTGTAAATCACTTTTGAGAAGTATTTTGAACTTTTTTTTTTTGTATGGACAAAAAGTGAAACTAATACTAAGATAATGATAATCACTCCCTATAGATTATTGTGGTTTGATAATCTTATATAATTAAATAAGGTTCACTTTTTGAGACATGTGTCATTTTCTCCTTAATATTTTAATTGAATTTATATGACATACATTATCTTATTTATTTTTATACTTAAGACAAAATATAATTTGATATTATACATTATAAGATGTTCAATTTATTCTTTAATGTGAGTAGCATATTGTCCAAAATAACGATTTTCTCTTTATTTTTTTATTTTTAATAGAAATAGTTAACATGATATGATTATTACATTATTGTAACTTTCAACCTTCTCACATATTCTATCACATATCTTGTAACTTTCATATTAATTTGATTTGGTTGAAATTTCTATCATTTATTTATAGCTATATTAACTAAAAAGATAATACTTAAAACAACTAATAAATATATTTTTGGTGAACCTTCTCACATATTTTAGTAAATTTCATATTCTATCACATATTTTATAACTCTCAAATTTAATAATCATATTAAAATAAAAACCGAAATAATCACATATTGTAATTCTCACTAGGGGTGGGCATTTTAACCGAACCAAACCGAACCGAACCGACCCAACCGAACTGAAACCGACCCAAACCAAATCCAATCCTACACTCAAACCATTTGGTTAAGTTTCTTGTCAACCCAAACGGTCCGGTTCGGTTCGGTTTAAACCCAAACCGAACCGATAACCCAATGTGCTTTTTATTAATTAAATAATTAATAATATACATAATTATGGTATAATATGTATTCATAAATTTATTTTTTATGAATTCATTTATGTTAAATTAGATTTAATTATTTCTAAAACTTTGACCCTAGATTTTAAAGAGTAAAATTGTAAAGACTTATAAAGGTTTTTACAAAAAATTATACTGTTTTATCTTCTTACATTGTGTAGTTTGTTTCATTTTTATTTTTTCTAATTACTTAACATTTAATATTTATATAGTTATCATTTTAGGTAAAATTTGCATGGATTCTTTGAATTATTCAACTTACAAAGGACAATGAATTTTGTTTTGTTACATTAATTGATTTTTAAACCGAATAAAATCAAACTGAATTAAAGCGAAACCGAACCAAACCAAACCGAATATAAACCGACCCAAACCCAAACCAAACCAAACTAATAATGGTTGAGTATGGTTAGAATTTTATGAAAATCGAATTAACCAAACCGAACCGAACCCAAACCGAACCCGAACTTAAACCGAAATGCCCACCATAATTCTCACATATTTATTCTTTGAAATATAACCATAACTATCTCCGATGATGTTTGACCAGTATAAAACGAACTGCAGAATCCAATGAAAAAAAAACAAATTACTATTGGGGTTGGTAATGCAAAACTTATTTGTTACAGATAGTTTGATGCTAATCAAAATAAAATGCATGTAAATAAAATTTATCTTTGTTTTAATTTTAAAAAGAAAAGTTAGAAATTGATGTTGGAGTCCTTGCGGTTCTATTGTTCTTTGTCATAACAGAACGAACAGAACTAGAAAACGGAACTATTGTTGGGTTTGTGTCCTGCCTCAAGAACCTAACTTCACATTCGTTTACCAATGGTACCAACTTCGTAAACTTCAATGAACAACTACAATTTTAGTTTGTACTAAATTTTATGTAACTCAAACCAACAGAATTACAAAAACATTGTTCCTTAACTTTCAATACATTCAGCTTTTGATTTTATTTTTCCTTACCTTTTTGCAATTTAACCAACTTAAGCTCTTCCATCAACCTATTCAACTCAATATCTGAAGATCCTCCTTCTTTCACCGCATTTTTAGCCATTTTCCCCAACTCTTTCGCCCGTTTTCTCCTCTCTTCTCCAACCATCACTTCTTTTACCGCTCTCTCCACTTTCTCTCTGCTAATGAAGTCTCCAACGACTTGCATCAACTTCTTCACTCCTACACTCACTCCTGTTTTCAACACTTGTGTCACCAATTTCTCGTTGTAGAACTGCTCGGCTCCTACTGGCCATGTCACCATTGGCAATCCCGCTGCTACGCCTTCTAGAAGTGAGTTCCATCCGCAATGAGTCACAAATCCACCAAGTGCTTGGTGGTCTAGTATCAGCACTTGTGGCGCCCACCCGCGGATGATCAATCCTTTTCCTTTCGTCTTCTCTTCGAATCCCTCTGGTAACCACTCTTCCTTCTCACCTATTCACATATTAATGCAAAAGAGTATGGAATAACAAATAACAGAGGATTAAGCTGCAAACAATACCAAGAGAGAAGAGATGTATATGGTACCTTGGCTCCCATTTTTGTTAACCACCCAAACAAAATCATGTCCTGACATTTCCAACCCAGCTGCAATCTCTATCAGCTGCTCGTTATTGAAGCTTGACATGGTTCCAAAGGACAAGTAAACGACTGAATCACATTTCTTGGAATCAAGCCATTTCAAACATTCATGCTCATCAATGCTTGCCTTTTTGCCTCTTCCTGCTTTCTCCTCGAACTTTCTATTGCCTAAAGAAAGAGGACCGATAAGCCACGCTCTTTTGGCCACAAAGCTCTTTAAGAAATCGGAGTAAGCCGGTTCAAGCTCGTAGAAGCTGTTCACCAACACACCAAAGCTTTCTCTCTCTGATTCTCTTATTTCTTTCATAAACTTCCCCATTACTGACTCTTCCTCTTTCTCTATGACCTGTTCCTCTGTAATCACAATATCTCCTGGAAGTTCAGGAATCACAAAGAGCTCAGAGCTCGACGCTACATTCTCGTAAGGCTTGTGAAGCCTTATACAATGAGAAGCACATATAGAGAAACAGCCTGTTCCGTGGAACACAAGTCTCGGCACTCCAAACTTCTCAGCGACTTTAGTGGCCCAAGGGAAGAACATGTTTCCAACTAGACAGTCTGGTTTTGTTGTCTCGAGGACCTTCTCTAGTGGCTCTTCGAAATATTTCATTGCAAGTAAAAACTTTTGACTCAAGTCACCTTTGGCTAGGTCAGGGCTGGAGAAGATGAAATCGCTGTTCTCGCATCCTTCAGGCAAACCGAGCTCTGTGCAAGGAAAATTAAGGATCTCGATTGAAATATCTTCGAGTCCCGGGTTCTCTTGGTTGAATGACTTGATGGGTTTCTCGAAGAAGAG
>NC_025696.1:3122204-3136601 GCF_000633955.1 Camelina sativa | reverse complement strand
GTTGTCTCGAGGACCTTCTCTAGTGGCTCTTCGAAATATTTCATTGCAAGTAAAAACTTTTGACTCAAGTCACCTTTGGCTAGGTCAGGGCTGGAGAAGATGAAATCGCTGTTCTCGCATCCTTCAGGCAAACCGAGCTCTGTGCAAGGAAAATTAAGGATCTCGATTGAAATATCTTCGAGTCCCGGGTTCTCTTGGTTGAATGACTTGATGGGTTTCTCGAAGAAGAGCTTGGAGTTGAGAGATGTAGTGAGTATAGTGGATTTAGCTCCTTTGGTGGCGAAGAGCTTGGCCATGTCCAGAGTTGGTATCATGTGGCCATGAGCCATGAAAGGGAAGAGCAAGAAATGGAGCTTAGAGACTTCGCTTGAAGTTCCCATGTTTTGCTGATGACAAATCAAGATCTGGAGGTTATGTAGAGCCAATTATACAAATTTCTATAAAGAAGATAAGTCGTTTGAGAATCAAATGTATACAAGAAGCTTAAAAGATAAAAAGTAAGAGTATGAAGTTTGGCAGCCACTAGCCAGCGCTGCGTTTATATGGAAAACACAATATTTAAAAACTATAAATAAACTTTCCATACAAATCTAACATACATAATCTAATCCCTGTTATATTATATTATTATAAGATCGTGTTATATAGTCCAAAACTGCATCGTTTCTGCCAACAATATATGAATAGTGTTGCAAACTGTGTTTTGATTTACAATCACAAAAGGACAAATTCCGATAGATCAATGTTTCTAAAGAAGTTGTAGAGATCAGATTTGTTTTGTCTTCCATTATTCTTGTCTAACGTTGAAAATGACATATGTCTAATCACAACAAAACGTATGAATGATATCCTCACCATTCTCATGAAAAGGAGTTAAATCTTCACGTCATGGCATTCGTCATTCTTCTTTTGTTAGTTCTATCTTCAAAACAAATAATTGGTGATTTATTTGCAAGATCACAATTTATAGTCATCCCGTCAAGTTGGGCTTCCCCTTATTGGGCCTAAACCGAAACCCTTCGATTTTACAACAATAAACCGTAATTGGATTCGAAGCGGTGAGATGGTTATCTCATCGGTTTGCCTCAAATCAATTCTTGAAATTTCATCCTTGTAAATCAATCATTAGAGTTTTTGTAGTTGTACATGCATATAGGAAATTAGTATCACTTGCTTGTAGCTGCAAAAAATAATATTTTTAATTTATTAAATATGAACAAAAGTTAATAATTTATGACATTGAGTAATTTAATTTACCTCATAGGTTGGATTTATTAAAAAGATTTTCATCAATCCTTCCAATTTTTAACTTCTCCTATTGATCCAGCATAAGAGATGTTTGATATCATCAAAGCTGTTGAATTTGCCAATAATGGTTAGCATATGACAAATAACACGTTATACTTATAATCAATATATACATGTATATAAATATTAATAATATTATCTAACAAACAAACATTAGCAACAAACAAAAAAACATATTTCAATTTTCATAACAATTCCATCCCTAAATAATGGTCTTATACATCAATCATTATTAAGCTATAAAAAAGGATCTTCTCATAATAATGAATCTCCGTGATTAATTTATTATTAATCATTATCAATTTTGCTCATCAATAAGTAAACTAAAGGTTGGCTGCGTTTAAAGTTGTGTAAATATTGATTATTTTAATATGTTTAAATGTGTAAATTGATTAGTGATAGGTGTTTATTGATGTAATAATGTTGGAAAATATACAAATCCAACAAACGAAATCTTGAAAAAGTAAGATCAATAGTATGTGAGGTTGATTATCTTAAGTGGCTACATCAATTTGTTGTTCTCTCACGTGGAGAGACATAGGTTTGTATGAAAGATACAATCTCACATTTGAAATTAATTATACTGCAATTTTATATCATAATGTATATGTTTTATATTTAAAGGTGTTATGCACTGTTTGCATTAGTATACTTGAACATGTTCCGCACAAGTTTGACTACGAGTTGACTATGATTTTCTAACGTAAATCTTTCTATATATGATTTACCTAGAACACAGCTATCAAGAAAAGAGTTAATAATTTTTTTGATTAAATAGCTTATTCGGTAGACAAACTTTTATAAGTCATTTTTAATATATATTCAGGTTTACTTTATTAACGAGTAAGCTAAAGTGGTTCAAGTATCTAAATGCACAATCGAAGTTCTATATGAAAAAGGTGCTTTAGTTGAGTACCACGGTGGTAGACATAAACATGGTTTACTTCGCATTGATGAGTTCTCTTGCAAGGTATGTCCTGATCTTAAATTTTGATTTTGTTCGGTTTTGATGTTGGATTCTTTGTGAGAGATGTGATGTCTTCGGTTTGGTTGTTTTTTTGTATAGGTATCAAAGGTTTCTGATGTGCTATCTATTGGACAGCAAATCATATTAAAATGCATCATAAAAATGTTCCATGACATCAATGAGTTTTCTTTGAAAGAACTGGAAATCAGAGTTTGAACACTGTTTAGAAGTTATTTGAGCAATATTTATGTGTTTTGCACTTAAAAAGTTGCAAACTTAGTCTATTTCATTTGTACCATATTTCAATCACGCAGTTTACACAAAACTTTTATGTGTTATGTTTGTAGTTGGAAACAATTATGATGTGCGCAGTTGCGCACAACATCTCTCTCTTTTGCAGTTTTATTATTTTTTAAGTTTCACTTTTTCAACATGGTCTCGTTAATTTTATTAACCATCATCGTATTTAGTATAGATTATCATCATCAAAAATAATTTGGGCTTGGGCTTCCCATTACTGGGGTTCCGGTTTTGTAACGATAAACCGTTAATTGGATTCTGAACGGAGAGATGGTTTTCTCATCGGTTTGACTGTGTGTGTGTTGTTTTCCTCTCTTCAAACAGAACTTTAAATTGAAACCGAATTTGTCGAGCAGTTTTATTGAATCAATCGTCAAAGTAGTGATCTTTTCATTAAAAATTTGATTTGTCTTTGTCCAGTGCTTTTTGCTTTCGTTAATCTTTCTTTGGTTGTTTCGTTAGTTTGTCCTCATGCCCGACGACGATAAAGAGTTGCAGCAGGAACCCAAGGAAGAAGACTGCTATGTTTGGGACAGCGATACGCAGCTCTATATCCATCACAGGCTACGTCTCTTTCCAAATTCACTCCTTTTCTCTCGACTCTAAGGATTTTATTTTATTTGCCTAATTTCCTTAGCTCGCTGTTTAGGTCTAATGATGTCCTTGTGTTAAAAAGCTTGGATCTTTCATAATTTTACAATATAAAAATAATGCAGTGTATCTGCTATTAGGAGTGTTATGAAAAAAGGCTGATACTTTATTGAGATTGATGCTTGATCGATTTTAACTAACAGCTCTCCTTGCACATGCCGTATGTTTTTGATAACTGTATTGGTTTTTAGGATGCTAACTTCATGTTTTGTGAATTGCAGTAGTGGGTTTTATCATGATCCAAATGCTGGTTGGTATTATTGTAGCAAGGATGGTCGTTACTACAAGCATGAGAATGGCGAATATGTTCCCTTGGAATATGAAGAGTCTGGTGCGAACCCTTCTGGTCCTGGAGATATTGTCACTTGTGATCTATCCGAAGATGACTCAAGCAGAAACTATGATCTTTCTCAGGTTGAGAATGTAGAAAATGAGTGTAAAGTTTCACTGAGAAATCCTGGAGAAACTCCTTCAGGTGAGATTACATGTAGGATTCTGATGATATATTCAATAGCATCTATAAATAGATTAATAGATAACTGATGGACACTTTATTTGCTCGTAAGAGCCAACAGGGTACTCAAATGACCAGGAACTTGAACATCCTCAACGACCTTCCTCATGGTAGGTTATATATCTTTTATTGTCATTGAAACTTATATATCTTTCTTCATCATATGGCTTATGAAACTTGCTTTCTTTCCTTTGGATCAGGGTGGAAGATACACTTATCGAAATTTATCTGGCTGGTTATAAACAACAGCCCAGTTATTCCAGCAATAAGATGCCTTCAGGGGAAAATACTCAGGATCATCATATGTTGTCAGCTAATGGTCTTTGCCTGGGATAGTGCTTATTAGCCTTTTATATTGCAAACTTTGGAATGAATTTGCTCTTCAAGTTTGAAAATTTTAGGAGAGAAGCTACAATTGTGTTTGTTCTCCAGGAGACGATGAGGCTGAGGAACTTGAAGAGGGAGAATGGATTCCTGAAGAGGATTTTGATCCACAGGAAGACAACTTCAATGAAGGTTTTTATCTCCTTATGTCCTTGTCATTTGCTTTCATTCTGCTCTTGGTTATGGACTTATGGTTATTGATATATAAAGCTAAATATATCCTTATTCCTCGTGGTGTATGGTATTGTTCTCTCGTAGGCTGATCCCAATGTTGAATGATTAACTAGCCCGTAATGTTGTGAGAGAATTTTCAATTTTTTCTTTAGCTCAAATTCATAGCTTTGATGCTCAAAGTTTCATTTCTAGATGCTCCTTCAAGCGAGGAAGAAAGATGGCTAGCTCAATATGGTCAAGTGATTGAATTCCCTGAGAAGACTCTGCCTGAGATCCCGTCTGTTGATTTGTGGGATTGGAAACTTGTTTCGGAAACCAAAGAAGCTTTAGCTGACAGTGAACAGGTGGCTAGGTTAGTAGGGAGGCTGGTCAGACGGTCTGCCAACCTTCATCCATCTGTGGCTTCTGGTGGCACACTTCTCAAAACTGCTCCAATTTGCGAAGCAAGACTTCACCTAGTGCGAGTTAGGACAGGTTTACCTCTTTCCTTCTGCCTTGTTCCTGTGAAGTTTGAACAAATATTGTTTTGCTGGATCGGTTTTTGTTAACCTTGTCTGATTTGTTATATGGGGAACCCTAGAAAACGAATTTGATTTTCATATCATTTGTTCCAGGTCAGGTCTATAAACTTCGAAATCCTAGTGCTAAATACCTTGCATCCTTGTCAGTATATGACTCCTCCAACCCAACAAAAGATTGGGGATTCCCTGATATTTCAACTGCATGGAAAAATCCTGATTCAAAACGCAAAGGTAAGAAGGTAAAACCAAAACTTGACTGCAAACTTACAGTGAAGCATCGTGAAGTCTACATGACTGAAGAGGTACTCCATGTCCACTTTCATGGCTAAATCCTTGTATATTATGTTTCAGAATGTGTGTGAAGGGTGTTAACATCCTGCTTTTTGAACCTCTGCCAATATCTAGCAGGAGATAAAACGCAAAGCTAAGAAGGTGAAACCAAAAACTGACTGCAACCTTACAGTGAAGCCTCGTGAAGTCGACATGTTTAAAGAGGTACTGCAAAATCCACCTACATGGCTGAGTTCTTGTATTTTACGTTTCAGAATGTTTGTGAAGGATGGTAACATCCTGCTTCTTGAGAAATTCTGCCAAATATCTAGCAGGAGACAGAAAGCAAAGCTAAGAAGGTGAAACAAAAAACTGACTGCAAACTCACAGTGAAGCCACGAGATGAAGTGAATATGATTGAAGAGGTACTCCAAATCCACCTTCATGACTGGATTCTTGTATAGTATGTTTCAGAATGTTTGCGCAAGATGTAAACATCCTGTGTCTTGAAGTTCTGCCCGATCTCTAGCAGAGACATTTTTCTAAAGCTCTCTGTATGGGGGCTTCCAGTGAGAACCTTGGTAAGCTACTATTGTGAGATTTTCATTCTTGTTCGTTGTTGTTTTATCAGGAGAGAAGCTGTACATACAGAGATAGAGCAGCTGAGAGAAGAAATTTGCATGGTGGATATGGTGTTGGGCCAGGTCAAAAAGGAACAATGGTAGACGATAACACGGACGAGCATTCAGCTTCTGAAGAGGATGCTGCAGCAGAAGCATTGGAGTTATCATTTGGATCTGGAAGTTATGCAAGGAGAATAATGGGAAACATGGGTTGGAAGGAGGTAACATGTGAATCTATTACTTCTGAGTTTTGATGTTATTTGGTGTCAGCCAGTCAGCGTAAATATGGTAATTGGGGATATGGTAATGCAGGGTGAGACGCTGGGGAAGAATTCAAAAGGTTTGGTTGAACCGGTACAAGCAGTGGGCAACACTGGGAACGTAGGGCTAGGTTTTCCTCAAAGGAGAAGGAAATAATCTGAAGAACCAGATTAGCAGATTTTCTCTTTATTTTAAGATTATGTGAAGCTGTGTAACTATAGTACTTGGATTGGCTTTTGTAACAAGAGCTTCTATGAGAATGAGGTTGCATATAGTATTAGATAAGGTGGTTTTCTACGGATTTCATGGTTACTATGTATGTTGGTTTCTTTTCCTATAATCGTAGAGATGTCCATTTTCTCTTCTGGGTTGAACCAGTCAATTTAATAATATAAGCGGGATAGGCAGTTTCTTTGAAATCAGTGACTTTTGAATAAAAGCTATGTCAACAAAGTGCTATTTCCATTTTTGCAGAGGTGTATTTGGGTGACTTGTTCCATTTCAGGAAAATTGCTTAATCATGTATATAATATTTGAGTTTCTTCTAGATTACACATAAAAATGGTTATAATCTTCTCTTAAACTTGAAAACTTTATTCATCATCTTTATTAATTGGTCTCTACAAAGAAAGACTCGACTTAATCATGCCACTTAAAACTTCAAAAGATGCAAATGCATTTTAAGTTATGGCTTGGGATGTTCAATTTGAGGGAGACCATTGGACGCATTCTAGTAAATCACATGTGGAAGACTTTTGTTTTTGTCTTCCATCCTTAACAGTCTCAGCCGTCGTATATCATCCGCATAGTTATTGTATTTGACTCATCAAGTGGTGGTGTGCGTAGAATATCTATCTATCTAGTCGTGAATCTTTGAGAAACTGTGGATAGATAAGAGTTATCCATTGTGTGGTTGTGTGGAGAACCCGTGTGCCGCCGCCGTGTTATAAAAGGAATTAAATAGAGTTATCTACTCTCTAAACCGTCGTTAAACCCTATCTTTTGACATTTTTATCAAACATTGAAGTTTTGATTGAATTCATATTGAGAAGTTTTGTAGCAACTTTATCATTCGTCAAATATTATTAACTAATGGAAGAAAACGAGTAATAGAATAATTAAGAGAAAATAATATTTTAAAAAACGCGTAAATATAAAAGCCGTGGCGAGAAAAAGAGTTTAATTATGTAAAATCTAAAATGTCAAAATTACGGTCAGCGGCTTACGATACGCGTCTTGTTCAATGAAAGCAACTTCTGCGTTTCTTCATCAAACAAAAAAAGTTGTTATTTAAAAACGCCCGATTCTCTCTTAGATTCAGCTTCTTCATTCATTACTTTTTTTTTTTTCTCAATCTCTTTGTTTTCTTACAAACCCTAATCTCTCTTAATCAAATCCAATTCTTCAATCAAAAAACTCATGTCGACGATGGCGGGTATACAAGGCCAGGTTCTCGAGGTCACTGGTTCGTATATTCTTTTTCCTTCTTTCTCTCGTCCCTAATTTGTGACACCTATGAATATTCCTTTTTTTCTTTAATTTGATCACATAAAAGGTGCTAACTTTATTTTAATTTATGGGATTCTTTTGATTTTTTTGTTTCAGTTGTTGGGTGCCAGAAATTGAAAGATACAGAATGGTTTTCAAGGCAAGATCCATACGTCGTCCTTGAGTATAGCAGCTCAAGGCACCGTACCAGAACCTGCACAGGTCATTATTAGCTCTTTATATGATTTGTTTTCAGATCCATCAAAATTGCGGTTTTTGTTGAACAAAGTTAAGATCTTTCTATTCTTAAGACGGTTTGAAGCTTGGTTTACTAATCTATAAATGAATTTTGATTGAATGGGTTTGTTGTTTTCAGATGGTGGAAAGAACGCTGTTTTCCAAGAGAAGTTTATGTTCACTTTGCTTGAAGGGCTTAGGGATCTTAAGGTTGCTGTCTGGAATAGCAATACCCTCTCCACTGATGACTTCATTGGCAATGCAACGTAATGTCACTTTTCCACCCATATGTGTGTGTTTGTGTTTCTTTAATGCTTAGATGAAACTACTGAATTTGGATTTGGAATTGAGTCTTTTGCTGTCTGTTTGTTTTGATTAGGATTCAATTGCAGAAGGTTCTTTCTCAGGGATACGATGACTGCACCTGGACTCTGCAGACTAAAACTGGGAGGTATGAACCATTAGCTTTTACTTGTCTTTTGCTTCCTTTTGCATTGAGTATCATGTTTGGTAATCGGTAGTTGCATATTGCACATTGGTCTAGCTGATTTTGGTGGTGGACTTGCTCATTATCAATGAAACTTTTTATGTGGTTTGTATTATATAGTGATTGAAAATGTAGATATCACCAGTTTGTGTCCCCACTCTGCTTTCTACTAGTGAAGTTTTAGTTCTTGCCAATTTACTTACATTGCTGACCTGACCTGGTTTTGTTCACTGATCAGGGTCGTTATGTGAGTTCCTAGTCATTTTTGGTGTTAGTTAATAGAATTGCAAACTGCTTGAATTCAAAGAACTTGCTTTCATTTTGAATCTGTGAATTACTTGTTCTTTTCATTAGTAATATTATGTGGATAATTATTACGATGAGAAGCTTTGAATGTTCTGTTTCTACGTCGAGCACACACACAATTGCTGTAGCATTGAGATGGGGTTTCTCTGGAACTTATGAAAAACAGCTAGACATTTTGAGATGTATGGAGCTGCTTTTGTCTGTTGTTAGGTTACCTATGAAGTTTCGTGTAAACATTGTGGCATCAAATTAGGATTTCTTAAAACTGGTCCCTGAGGTATACCATATTTGTTTCTGAGTAGAAGAAAGTTATAGATGCATGCGCACAATCAACTAGTTTTCCAGTCCATAGCTATGTGTTTTGTTTTCTTAAATCCCTGAAAAGTCGGTTACAATATGCAACAAAATCTGTAGCTTGACTTGAACTCAGCCATAGCTCTTGGATTATTAAACCTTCTGAAAATGCATCTCAACCTTTCTGTCTTTCAGATTCGCTGGAGAAGTAAGACTCATACTGCATTATGCAGGAGCAAAGGTAAAGTCTGAGACTCAGTTAACGACATTGTTTTACATGTTCTATTATTATAAACAAAAGTCTAAACATACAATCCTTTCTTGGTACGCAGAAACATAATTACGGGTCTGCGCCATCAGCTCCATATGCGCCTCAAGTGCCTCAATACTCAGCACCTCCTTCTGCATCTCCGTATTCATCAGCACCATACACTGGACCATCTCTATACCCACAAGTACAACAATACCCTCATCCACCATCAGGATACCCACCAGCTGCAGCTTATCCTCCTCCGCCATCTGCTTATCCTCCTCCGNTGTTTTACATGTTCTATTATTATAAACAAAAGTCTAAACATACAATCCATTCTTGGTACGCAGAAACATAATTACGGGTCTGCGCCATCAGCTCCATATGCGCCTCAAGTGCCTCAATACTCAGCACCTCCTTCTGCATCTCCGTATTCATCAGCACCATACACTGGACCATCTCTATACCCACAAGTACAACAATACCCTCATCCACCATCAGGATACCCACCAGCTGCAGCTTATCCTCCTCAGCCATCTGCTTATCCTCCTCCTCCGTCAACCTCGGCTTACCCTCCGGTTCCTTCAGCTTACCCTCCTCCTCCACCATCCTCTACTTACCCTCCTTCTCCATACCCTCCTCAACAATCATATTACCCACAAGGTACATCTAAATGTTTCCTTTCTTTTTCGGTTTATGTGCTTCAACTGACAGCGCTTACTTTTCTCTTAACTATTTCTCAATGGTGGTTGATCTTTGTTTCCAGGTCCATACCCAGGACAATACCCACCTCCTCCTCCGTACTAAAAGCTCCGGCGTTTAGAATAAAGTTGTTTATGAATGTATAGAGATAATAGTGACGGTGTTTTCTAGAATTTGGTGACAAATTTATTTCCTTTTTTAAAAATCTTCCTTGTGCAACTTCTAGCGTGATTTGTTAATTTTTGTGATGGTCAGTTAAAGAAGAAGTTTGAATCTTTTTCATATTAGTCAGATCGCATATTTCTCTTGTAATTCTATTGAGTTATTGCTCTAAACCCCTTTGTTAATAAATGAATCATCATTCCTCAAGAGGTTCGGCAATTCTGAAACTTGTAATCAGACAATTAGAAAAAGTTAATTTGGTCAATGTGTCCTTATAGTTTATTTTAAACATTAAACAAAAAAATATCATTGTTGACAATCGCCACAAAAAGGAGTAGAATTTTAGTTAAATTAGCCGACAGATTTACTGCACTTTGGTTTCTCGATCTCTACTCCAATGAGTAATAAGTGGGTAAAGCGGGAAACAGCAAAAGATACTATTACACATTTTATTCAATAAAATAAAGAAACTACTAAAAAGAAAAAAAAATAAAGAAATTCCCCATTTAATATCAAATAAAAATAATATATTTGGGGCAAGTAAAAGACAAACGTAAAAACCAACTCGCCTTGTCTCATAAATCAATCACTCTTCATTTCACACTCCTTCCCACTTCCATCCAGCTTTTCTCCTCACTCTCTCTCTCTCTCTAGTCTCTCTTTTGTAGCTCTCTCCCCTGCTGCTACCCTATAGCTAAAACCACTGCACGTTTCCAAAGAGAGGCAGATGAGTCTCTCTCTGAGAGATTTTCTCTCTATCATCATCTTATCTTCTTCTTCTGTGTAATGATGATCCTCTCAGCCAACAACAATTCATTATCAACAATATAGAATAGAAGATCTTTTATCTTTCTTCTCATTCTTGAGTTTTCATTCCCCACAATGGCGATTCCCAAGGAGGAAGAAGCTCGAGAAGAGCAGAGCAATTCATTTCTTCTTGATGCTCTCTACTGCGAAGAAGAAGAGCAATGGGAAGAAGACGAAGAAGGAGAACAAGTTGAAGAGAACAACTCTTCCTTTTCTCCATTCGTTCTTCTTCAACAAGATTTGTACTGGGAAGACGAAGATCTGGTCACTCTCTTCACCAAAGAAGAAGAACAAGCTGAACTCGGCAGCTGTCTCGATGATGTTTATCTCTCCACGGATCGAAAAGAAGCTGTGGGTTGGATTCTGAGAGTCAACGCTCATTATGGCTTCTCTACTCTGGCTGCTGTTTTAGCCATAACTTATCTCGATAAGTTCATCTGTAGCTACAGCTTACAGAGAGACAAACCGTGGATGCTTCAGCTCGTTTCTGTAGCTTGCCTCTCTCTTGCTGCTAAAGTCGAAGAAACCCAAGTCCCTCTTCTTCTAGACTTCCAAGTAATTATAAATCATGATACTTTGAGTTCAGTTTTACCTTAAAGTTTCTTCTTTTATCTCCTCTGTTCTCATCTCTCTGTTTTGTTTGTTTAGGTGGAGGAGACAAAGTATGTGTTTGAGGCCAAAACCATACAGAGAATGGAGCTACTGATCCTCTCTACTCTCGAGTGGAAGATGCATCTCATTACTCCAATTTCGTTTGTAGACCACATTATCAGGAGATTGGGACTTAAGAACAATGCTCACTGGGATTTTCTCAACAGATGCAACCGTCTCCTACTCTCTGTAATCTCCGGTTCGTAAACGACAACCGTATTTAAAAAACTCCATATCTTTGTACCATATACTAAATCTGAATAATCTTACATTCTTGTCTTATCTTCCTCCATTGTCGCTGTCAGATTCAAAATTTGTCGGGTACCTCCCATCAGTAGTTGCCGCAGCTACCATGTTGCGAATTATAGAGCAAGTTGAGCCCTTTGACCCTCTTTCATACCAAACTAATCTCCTTGGTGCTCTTCACTTAACTAAGGTTTAGCTTCTCTTAATCTTCCTACAACTAATAAAACTCTGTTTTTTAACTCAAGACATTTTTCTTAAAAAAACAACTCTGTGGTGTATTAACAGGAAAAGGTGAAAACTTGCTACGATTTAATCCTCCAACTACCAATGGACCGCATTGGTTTACAGATCCAAAACCAATCTTCCCGGAAACGCAAGAGTCACGAATCATTATCATCATCGTTGAACAGTCCAAGCTGTGTCATCGATTCAAATCCTTTCAATAGCGATGAAAGCTCCAACGATTCGTGGTCAGCGAGTTCGTACAATCCAACATCGTCGCAGCAGCAACAACCTTCGTTAAAGAAGATGAGAGGAGCTCAAGAGAATGATACGAAGAAGACGATTTTGCATCTGCCTTGTGCAATCGTAGCCACTCCATGATCGACGAAAGCTCGATTTCGTTTTTTTTTTCCGGTTTATATATATATTACTGTCTTTATTTTAAATTTTGAGAACAAATCTTTGTATCTTTCCCCGTTTGCATATACAAAATGTCGCGAATGCCCTTAGTTTCCATGGCTTGATAGAGTTAATGGTGGAGGGTATTCATGACATTTGACTGCATGGGATGTGATGAAGAGACAATTAGAGAAATAATAATAGTCGTTGCGTAAATTTTGGGCCGTAATCTCCGGTGTTATTACTATTTTATTAATGTTAATAAATTATGACTGAGTAAGAGCATCAATACTGGCAGTTACTCTCAAGATACTAATAGATTAAAAAATTAAAAAGTAATAAAAAAAGAGGAAAGAGAGTTAGAACCGATACTAGCTAGAGCAATTTGAGAACCTAGCTGAGTAACTCATATAACACTTGGCATTATATTATTGGTTAAATTCTTATTTTATAATATATTTATTTGTTCAATAAATCATTTTCTACAAAAACATTAAAATAATATTTATAAAGTACTCACATGAGTACTCACTGGTAATGATGGTCTAAGTACGTTCTAAAAATCTAGTTTGCTGAAAAAGATTTAAGAGCAAACATGTAAAAGATTTTTGAGTTATATACGTAATTAATAAAAACAGCCATATATGATCTGAATCTGATAAACGAGTGGTGTATATATAATACTACAAAAATAAGATGACAAATCAAATATTTTAAACATGGAATGAGACAGTTACTAGTGTTTATGATCGAAAGTGAAGGATTTAGCGTTTTAGGCTTTTTGACTTGGTGAGAGGAGCCAATTATTGCTTTTTTCGGTCATTCTTTAAATAATAATTTTTTAAAAAATTAAAAACGGAAAGAAACAAAAGATTGAAAACGTAACACTGATAATATTGCTTTACATTTTTTCACGAAAGTCTTACTAAACCTGCTCCTAGGCGCGTATTATTGTATCAACTAAACCCAAATTATACTATACTATAACCCAACACAGTTAAAATAACTTAGATGAACATGTTAAGTTCTCGAAAACAGACATGATTAATAGGATCTTAAGTTAGTAAATAAACTTATAAACGTTTAAAAATAAACAGAGCAAACTTAATAGGATCGTTGACCAGTAGATAAAATTAATTACGACATAGAGACAAGAAGGAGGAAGTGTGTAGTACACGCGCCGTACATAGGTGAGTGGGTTGGACAAGAAACTAAAGTAGTAAAACCTGCTTCCACTCTCTGAGCACCTGGGATTAAGCCACGTGGTCAGTATCTTTCAACTCATCGTCACTAACATCAAATCATTATCTTTACTGTTCTTCTTATAGATTCAGTCTCTTTGCAAAGTAAAAAATTACTTATTTGTAGAAGCCAATATGACGATTAATTCTACTTTTAGATATAACAACAAATTGAATTTTACTCTTTTTTATATTAAACAAATATGAAACTGTAGTTTTGCTACGTTACCCACATTGTTTATAAAAATCAGTTTTTTTTTTTTTGTTATCACGGAAAAGGTTATATGATAATGCGTTTTGTATCACGAGAAAATATATTTATGTTATATTTGTTTAAATAAACAAGTGCCTTCAAGCTTTAAGGTGGTGAATCTTCGTTCCTTCTTCTTTTTCACTTTTTCTTTTCCAATTTCTTTTATTTTCTCTTTGGACTTTTATTT
Source organism: Camelina sativa (assembly GCF_000633955.1). Taxonomy (NCBI): domain Eukaryota; kingdom Viridiplantae; phylum Streptophyta; class Magnoliopsida; order Brassicales; family Brassicaceae; genus Camelina; species Camelina sativa. The sequence continues at coordinate 3,122,696 of NC_025696.1, read as the reverse complement.
TTTAATTTTCTTTCTTTTGTTTCTAGCAATAGAAAGAAAAAAAAAACAAAAGAGAGCGAGAATTTAAATCTCAACTTTTTTCACGTGTGACACGAATTTTCTCCTTTTGGGGGTTTATCGTTCTTTTCTTTTTGACATTTAAATTTCTTTTAATTTCTTTGTTTAGAAAAAGTTGAATATAGCTGATGTCGTTTATTAACGCTCAGCCTCACGTCATACATATCATCAACTCTTCCCCTTTACGTAATCTTACAATACTACGTATACTACGTCTATCAAATTAAGCACACATATTAACATGTTCGCGAAGATAACTCTTTGTTCTTCATATATGTATATCATCTTCATTCATATGTTAATTATTATTGTTGTCGTTCTTGAGCAACGTATGCTAATATATAGGAACAAGTAATTAACGTACGTATATAAGTCACAATTAAACTGAAAATACTCAAATTTGAGTTTCTGCCAAAAAAAAAAAAAAAAAAAAAA
>NC_025696.1:3114621-3121665 GCF_000633955.1 Camelina sativa | reverse complement strand
TGTAACAGATTATGAAATAAATTTGAAAATCTGGAGGTAGGGCATATGTAGCTACAGAATTAATGAAATGTGATGTGAGAAAGGATGTATATGTGGAAATCGGGAGGTTTTTCATAATGGGAGACCAAAAAATCTTTTTAGTTATTCGTTTTCTAAATACTACAAATAAAAATAAAAATAAAATTTGAAAAATTAATCTGTTGTGGAGAATGTGTTGTCTGTCCTTTTTATTTTTGTCTCTTCTAATGGTCTTCTCCTCTTTAAGGTATGTTATCAATATCATGGTACCATACGCATCTCGTGAACCATATAATGACTTGCCAATAAATTAAATTATTTATTTCTTTTGCCTGAAACAAAGATATAGATCGATCAGAAAGAAAAAGAGAATTATTTGCTTCTTTGTATATATTATTATATATCTGCATTATTTTCTTTATAGTATAATTCTTCTCGATTGAATAATTCATAATTTCATCCCATTCCATTCAATCCCAATATCCCATCAAACAGATGTGAAACTGTTCATAGTCAGCTTTGATTTTTTTTTTGTTAGTTTTATTTAAATAAATAGGTGTTGTTAAAATCGATGCTTTGATTGGAGAAAACTCTCCATATATTTTACTAAAACTAAAAATCTGTATTGGTAAAAGAAATGAAAAAATGGGTTAATGGAAACAGAAAAAGGAAAACAGCTTGCACCCAACATTGGAGAAAGGGCAAAGAGGTCAATGTGTCCCTACAACAATAATTATAGAATAATATTATCATTCTCTATGCCTTTGTGATCTTTTTTATATCTTAAATATTTTCTTCTTTTGACCTAGTCTCTTCCTTTTTACTTCCCACTCTTCTTTTCCTTTTTTATGTAAGTTGAAAAAGCCATGAAGATTGCAATACATCAAAATTTTGTTATAGGATGTGGTTGTATGGTCAAAATGTTATGCGTGGGAGAAGATTGCAATACATCAAAATTTTGTTATAGAACACACACTACTTGCATTATTGTTTTCTATATATCCACCACATACGACTTTCCTCAAATACGTTGCAACTTGCATATAGCTTTAATACGTTGCTTCATGCCTAAAAGCTTGTATGCTCTATCGGCTTGCTTCATATCTGATTGTTTGTTGGCGTTTACATTTACGTTATTTACCATGACTCCCATTTACCAACAAAACTATACATGTACTTTCATTAATTTGCCACATGCATGTAATCACATCGAGTGATAAAAAGTGTTAGCCTTCAAATTGTTTCTGTGTTTACACTTATAAAGAACTTATGTCGCGTTAAGATTTCTTAAAAGAAGTTATTAAAAAAGTACATGAATTATTCTCTTTGTTGACGTTTTGATCGAAGCAAATAAAAAGTACTCCTATATATACTAATTTTACCTTTACTCTAATGAGTACTGCATATAGACGTTTTTTACTAGTCAAGGTTTGATGACAAAATCACATGCATTGAAAAATTAGGACATGATTAGCTTCAAAACTAGGAAGTGGGATGAAAAGAGTAGTAGTAAAATCAAAGTGACCAAGAGCTGCATCCTCAAATTTGTAGTCCATGATTATGTCTCTCACAGCTGCAAAGTCTATCATGGTGGTTCATAAACCCAAGTAATCATTGGTCCAAAATGCAGTAAATAAAACAAAAAAGAAAGTCATACGGTTGAATATTATAACAAATAATACAAATGAAATAAATTGTATTTGAATCTCATATATATATATATATATATATTTTGAAGTGTCTTACAGGTCAAATATGAGATTACAATTAAGGTTTTAATGTATATGCTTCAACGTGGGTTGGTAATTTCTTTTTTGAAAATGGATACTGGCTATTTCTTACAATCCAAAGAGTTCAGAAGTCAGTATCGAACTTTTTTTTACTTTTGATTTGCAATTTAGATAACAACTCTTGTGATTTAGACTTTTAGTTAATAACTAATTAAGATTATTTCAACTTTCGTTGATAAACAACGTACGTACTGACGATAACTGCTACGATAGTCAACAATTATCTTTACACAAATTATTACTATTATTATTGAAAATAAATACCAAACTTTAAATGAAAATATTAGAATAAATGTAAATTAAACATGCAACACAAGACATATATTGGATGCATCCAAAGATCTCTTCTAATGATTAGTAATTAATTGAGCAATTATGGCAATATAATGATAGAAAAATCAAAATGTAAAATATATATGGGTATAAATGAAGTAGGTCCGAATGAAATATAATATTGATCCGAAAAAAGGAAAAGAAAGAGTATAGTGTGAGCTGCCATGCCAATGCAGAACCTGTCGCTATGGCCCTCTCATTCAGACAGATCAGACTGCAGGTCCCAAACCCTTGTTCTATTTCGTGATTCACATTATTGTATGCTTTTTATCTCCACACTTCTCATATGTACATGCATATTATATCTGTCTATTATTATACGACTATAGTATGTACTGTTATCTTATTTATCCGTACATATATATATATATATATGATATGCATATAATGTTAGCCTATTTAAACCATCGTCAATCAATATACCACACCCTAATGTACGTAACATTTTATTTCTGTAACAATTAACAGTTAATGCAAAAGAGTAAATGTTTGATGAAAATATATGCTAATATAAACCGACCCAACCCAATATTGCAACTGGTGTAATCTGGTATCCAATGTGGTATTTGTGTATCCACATAATTTAATAGTGGTCACTATCTCATATATGAAGCCAAATCCTCTAGTCTCACGGTTTCACAAAGAAACATCAAGAAGCATACAAAACTCTCCCAAACACTTTCTCTCTTTTTATTTGGCATAATTTTATTGATTGGAGCTACATAAACAGTTTCTGTTTGAAATTAGAATATTTCTACAGAAGCTAGTACTCTAAACTTATCTTAAACTACTCTAAAATGAGTTACTTTGACATACACTCCATGCATTCAATATATAGTATACAATCAAATAAGTGTGATAACATTACTACTTTAATCATAAATTGGTTTCTACATTCTATCCACTAGAACGGAACCAATTAAGAGAGACTTATGTGTGAAACTCACAAGACGCTCTTTGCATCTAGGAGTTATATATCATATTTCCGATCAAATAAAAAGCGTACATAATCACTATAGTTAATTATTTGACCGGAAGAGATTAGAAAAAAAAACTAATATAAATGGTTGTGATTCTGTGAAGTTGAGTAAATGCGGATAAACTAATATACTTATTAGGCGGAGTGCATGTTTATTAGTTTACGTTGCTATCTAGCTTATGGATACACGACTACACGAGTACTCGACACAATTTGTTTTCTTCTACTTGTCACATTTCCCTTTCCTCTCTGTTTATTCTAAGTGCCTTGTAAATTAAAATTGTTATCAATCTACCAACATTTTAGTAAGGTAATATTTAACTTATGAGATGAGAACATAACTCGTTTTGTTTTTTGGAAATAAGAAGAGAATCTACTGTAGACGGAATATATATATACTGCACATAGTATAATATATGTAATATAAATATTAATCATCGGATTCTAACGTTTTAATTTATTTACGTTATATTGGGATTTTTGATTTTCATATTGTCGTATTAGAGTAAAGGTAATCATCATATGGTACAAACACTTAGAGAAGAAAGATGAAACTCACGAGATATGTATTTCATGTTGTCCAAATTCGTGGGCAAACGATTCACTCTGAAATCGTGGTCACACAAAATTATGACTCAGTATCTTTTTTGTCCTCTATGCTAAAATAAAAAACTTCATTCATAGATTAAAAAAAAACAAAAGGGAAGACAGAGATATGTAGGTATAATGCATATTATGGACTTGACGGTTGGGTCGTACGTACGTATTACTTGAACAAGTAAATGTCGGGATTTTGACAGAGGAAGCGAATGAGCAAAACTATGCCAACATATTAAATAAAGTCAGAGCTTCGATTCATTTTTTTATCTTCGTGAGTTGTAAGATTTATTTCAACTTACTTTTTTACCTAACATTACTACCTTTGTACTTGTGATATTTATTGAATTTTACCTTTCATTTTTTTTTTAATCATATAGAAACCAAGACTAAAGTATAATCTTCTAACAATTATAATCTTCGATACATTTAAAATTTATAAACTAGTATAAATAAAGTAGTCTTACATGTTCATTGGGGGAAAAAATGGACTCTTACATGTTCTTGAACCGTTTTCTTCCATTGATGTGTAAACCTAGAAGATAAATAAATTTTTTTATGTGAATTATCTCTCTACAAATATTTGGTTAGACAAGAGACAACCAATAAAAACAATTGTAAAAAAAACGAAGAATTTTGGGTTCAACTGAAATTTTAAATTAATTGTAAGGATTTTTTTTGGTTGAGAAACTTATATTTTCTAAGTTGCTTTCTGAGATATCAATATATCAATTGATGTTAAGAAATCAAATATGTTTCTAGATTGTTGTCGGTAGAGATTTATTATGCTCCTGTATTTTATGATTAGTATGGCAAGTTGGCAACTAATCCATTCCACCCTCGTGAGCATAGATTAGTGTGGTTGACCAAAAATGTATTTTTATTATATATATAACATAACTAAGTGTGTAATCTATACACTTAAACTAAATGAGTATAGAAACAGTTTATCTTTTGGACAGTTGAATGTTAGATGGCTATATTCAATCCGACTGGTCCAACTAGATTCAAACACAACATATTTGCAGGGTTTAATCAAAGCTTGCATCAACGTAAATAGAAACAACATCGAGTCAAAACTTTACAAAGTAAATGAGTCTCGATAAGAGTATTTGGAGGCTATCAGTAATTCTTTCTACCAAAGTGTGGGTAAGAAATTAACTAGTCACTTGATGCCACTGTCTAAATGGGCTTGAAGCTCCAAAAATAGAGACACCTAACTACTGTCCTAACAGCATGGGTTAAGGAATAGAGACACCTAGTTATGATATCTTGTCATCTCAACAAAAATATATACCTTCATGAGTATGAACAATTTTATCAAAAAACAGTTTCTCGACTACATTGATTAAAGGAAATGTAGTTAGCAGATCTTTGGAGTTCATCTAATGGTCTGGCTAGGAAGGAGACTCGAACCTCGACACATGAGCAAGTTATGGAGCTAATTTGAACCAAAAATTTCTACGAAGGTTTCTCCGTAAGTTGTTGAGTGCAAATTTAGACAGATAAGAGCACTAATTAAGATTGTTATCCCCCGTGGACATGAGCACCAAGTTCACCATTCACCAAGCTGTCCACCAGCTTCTATAGTGTTCTCTCAAAGACGGACAACATGCATCAAGCTTCTGCTAGAGAACGTCTATCTCTCAAAGATTGTTTTGCACCAAGACAAAGACATATAATTGCATATTCTATGATTAGTATGGCAAGTTGAAATATAATTGCATTTAATATCCAATGATAATTAAGGCATGTATCTCTGTACGTATATGTTCAATAATCAATATACAGTTTTATATGCTAATGATAAATAAAGAAATAGATATCCTAATGATTAAAAAAAAGAAAAGAAAATATCCAAATAAATATGCTAATGATAAAAAGAAAATCTCCTAGTCCAAATACATATTTAGTTAGAAGAATATTCGTTGAGAATTCCTAATGAGCTTAGGACTGAGATAACTCCTTATAAAAAGATATTTTTAGAAGCTTACGGAGGAAAAACAAAGACCTTAAACACTAAGAGAGAAAAGGTGATCGGCAACATGAATGATGGAGAAGACCCATCGGTTGAAACAATTCTGATGCTTCCTGATGATTTACTATTAAACTGCTTAGCTCGCGTCTCAAGATCATACTATCCAACTCTCTCATTAGTCTGTAACAAATTTCACTCTATCCTTGCTTCAACAGAGCTTGGCCAAACCCGAGTCCTCTTAGGCTGCACCCAGAGTTGTCTCTACGTGTGCTTACGACTCCGCACAGATTCTAAACTACTACGTTGGTTCATTCTCGGCCAGAGACAAAATAGTTCCAGAAAAGTTTTGGTCCCAATTTTGTCTCCCAATATAACTTCCGCGGGTGTTGCGGTGGTTGGTCCTAATATCTATGCCATCGGCGGTGGAATAAGGAATAATACTTCGTCTAGCGTTATGGTCATGGACTCTCGTTCTCACACATGGCGTGAAGCTCCAAGCATGCGGGTGGCCCGCAAGTTCCCATCTGTTTGCACCCTTGATGGAAAAATATATGTAATGGGAGGCTGCGACAATCTCGATTCAACGAATTGGATGGAGGTTTTTGATACGAATACTCAAACTTGGGAGTTTTTACAGATCCCTAGCGAGGAGATATGTGGAGGCTCTAATTACGAAAGTGTAAGGTATGAAGGAACCGTCTACGTGTGGTCTGAGGCAAAGAATGTGACTTACAAGCTACATGAAGATAGATGGAGTGTGGCAGACATGTACGACAATAAGAATAGGACATGGGGTTGGCTATCATCATCTTATTGTGTGATAGAAAATGTGTTTTACTGTTTTTTAATCAATAAGATCCGTTGGTATGAACCCAAAGAAAGAGCATGGGCAACTTTAAAGGGTTTGGAAGGATTGCCTACCTTGCCTTGTAATGGCCATGTTTTATTGGCGGATTATGGTGGGAAAATGTTGATTTTGTGGGAGGAATATGTGGTTGTTAAGGAGAAGAAAATGATTTGGTGTGCAGAAATTACGATTGAAAAGCGCCAGAATGGAGAAATTTGGGGAACACTGGAGTGGTTTGACAATGTGTTTATGTCGAATGGGCCAAACGGTTTGATGGGATTAGCGCATGCTCTTTCTACTACGGTTTGGTGAATTGACTCATGATTGCCATAAATTTCATTTTGTTTTGACTTTTCCTTATTAATATTCTTGTCAACCCAATTCATTTTGTTTTTGATATTCTTGTCAACCCGAGACCTTGGAGAATTTGTTTGTTTAAGGTTTTTTTGCAGTTTATTTGGCAACATGTTTTTTTTTTTTTTTTTTTCATATTTGGCAACAT